>NW_010972437.1:20865402-20865610 GCF_000737465.1 Haliaeetus leucocephalus
GCGGCATAAAAAGGAGTAAAAGGTGAGAAATACGTGGCCGTCGCCGAGCCGCAGGTGATGGCGGGTCCCCGCCGCCGAGAAACCCCCGCCGGCGGCCCCCGGCCCGGCCCCCGCCGGCGGGGCCGGGCTATTTATAGCAGCCGCCGCGGCGATATAAGGGATGGCCGGCTGCGGGCTCCCCGGCCCGGGCCGGCGGGGAGGGAGGGAG
>NW_010972437.1:20865755-20950695 GCF_000737465.1 Haliaeetus leucocephalus
GACCCAAAAGCCCTAAATCGCAGTGCGGTTTGCTTCTCCACACACACACACACACCACCCCGCCACGAAGCGAGGGGGTGCGGGGTAGCGCCGCCAGGAGTTGCGGCGCCCCACGCGTGAAAAGCTCCGCGGGAGGGGTGGGATCGCCGTGACACCCAGCGGTAACCGCCGGCGGGGCTTTCCCCTTTCCTCTGTTCCCCCAGTAATCCCCGGTGAAATGCGGTGCCGCGCTCTGGCATGAGCCCCGCCAGGAGGAGCGCTCCCCGGGGCACCGCCGCTTTTTGCCTTGGGCCGGAGATCGGGGTCGGGAAGAAAGGGCTGTCGCCGACTGTCGCCGCGGAACCGCCGCTCTCAGCGACGCCAGACGCCGGGCTTGGGACGGTACGGTCGCTTCGGGGCGCCGGGTCTCGCTGCGCGGCGGCGGTGGGCTTGCCGTGTCCGGGGTGGGGGGGGTTTCTTTCCCTCCCTGCCGAAAGCTGGGAAAAGGGCTTGTAGAAAGCGATGGTTTGCACCGCCGTGGGTTTCACGTCGTCTTCGGGGTGCGTGGTGGGGAGAGGGGGTCACTCCGAGGTGTAATGCAAGATCTTAAGCTGTTTGTTGGATTTTTTGTGTGTCTGGGGTTCCTCCCCCCCCCAGCAGAATCAGAGCCACGCTGAGCTTCTACTTTCCCACCCCGTGCGTGTTCTGATCTGTGTATTGCAAGATTTCTTACCTTATATTAAAACTGCTCTTGGACCACTAAATACTTTGTGAAAGCTTCCAGATTCGCGTGTTTGAGTTACTTGCTAGACTTTTAGAAGAAAGAGACAGATACTGTCTTTAATTACAAAGAAACAAGGAGAGGAGGAGGGTTTGGGGTTTTTTTTTTTGGTTTTGCTTTTTCTCTGTTTTAAGAAAATGAACTGAACCACAGCTGAAGGACAAGGACTTTTCAGCTCTTGTGCTTGGGATTGCCGGCGTATAGAAAGAAAACTTACAACTTTTTTCTTTTTTTTTTTTTTTTTTTTTAATGGCTCAAGAGCCCTAGAAACACTGTTTAGAAAAGCTTGCTTCCCAGATGAGAAACTAAGATAAAGCCACGCTGGCTGCAAGTTGAGGGGCAAGTTAAGAGTTAGACCTTGGGTGGACCACTCTCAGCATCCTGCGCTTGGCTGCTCTGGTAACCCTCCCTGTCAAGCTGGGAGGGTTTATGCAACAAACTGGGACTTTACACCGTGGCAGCTCAGGGTAGAGGCTGGGGTTTTGTTAGAGGAGCAAAGCGCCCAGCGGCGTCCTGACCAGTGTGTGAGGCTCTCCCTCAGCACAGGTAGCTGCAGCCCTTCCGCACCCATCAGCTGGCACTTTTCCACATCAGTCGCCTGATATTATGAAAGTGTAAAAATCTAAGCCACCAACTCCTTAGGTATCTTAAGTCATCTAAGTTCAGATCTTGGTAGCAGGCTTAAAGGGATGCTATTGACTGGAAACGTTCTATTTATGTCTTACCTGGAAACTGTTGTTCATACAGTAGTTGGTACTAAGAACAAGCACACCAACTCTGTAGTCATACCTGGATATAGATGTGCTTTCTGAATTTCCACTGTGAAATTATCCGGTTAGCTCAGGCCCTTTTTGCACAAGAAAGATGCATTTCGAAGGCCTAAAACTGCATGGGTCAGCTGTCATTATTTTTCTTTATGAAAGGTGTTTGTTGCTCTGAGTCTGTTAGGGGCATTGCAAAAATGGGGTCTCTTAAATTAGGAAAAACTAGAAGATAAGAGAGAGAGCAAGGGTGTGGCAAGGAAGTTATGAAGTAATCGGTTCAAAAAAACCACCTCTCGGTAGCATAGCTTTGGACTGCCTAATAGAGACAGGATTTCTTTCTACGTACTGGAGTCTGAAAATACAAAGCTGACAGTATCTCTTTAAAAATACTAGTGCATGTAGAAAAATAAGTGTTCTTCATATTATAGTTCTGCATCAATTTGTTTGACTTCCTTTGATTTTGATCCTCCATTCCAGGAGATATCCCATACAATTGAGCGCGTAGCCCAGATTGCAGAGGGCCAAACACCCCACCAGCATGACTCCCGAACCAGAGCAGCTGTACCAGGGTCAGAGCTGGCCCAGCATCTGTTTTCAGAAATTATGTGAAAGGCAGTTTCTATTTATTGAAGTTTTGGTGGTTTTTTTCACAAGCTCAAAATTTTTTGCAGAGGAACTAAGAATTACAGAAACAAAGCTTGCCTTATTTATGGGGGGAGTTTTTTGTATGTGTTGCGTTGGGTGTTTTTTTTTTTTTTCTTAAACTAGGACTGAGGCTAACAAAAAGGAGGAATAAAACTGTATCATCTGGTGATTAGAGAGGACTTCTTTCCTTCTCTCCACACACTTTTTGGCACTGAGAGAGACATGGCATTTGGGCACTGGAAGGAGGAGGATGAGCCCTGTACATAAGCTGGTGTTGTCATTGGCAAAGTAGTACAGGAGGGCAACATAAGGACAAGTGGATATAGGAAAAATGAATGTGATGAATCATTATTCTTGACATCATGCTGTGGTTCCTTAGAGCTGCTCTTTAAGCGCAGACAGGAACAGTGTCCGGTACCGGAGACCTGCATGGCCCTTTAGCTTGCACCATGTGCTACCAGTGGTGTTTCACTGTTGATACCTTCAGGGCAGAAACTCTACTGCCTTCTGCTCTTAATTCTGGAGAGCTCCTTGAGGAAAGCTGTTTGGCTTCATTCATTTCTGCCCTTTCCTTTTTAACTTCCCTCTTTGGGTGTGACCTATTTTTTGTGGCTGGGTTCAAGCCAAGAGCCTCCACCTACCTCCTGCAGTTACCAGCGTGGGCATCCCTGCTGACCTGTCGGGTGCAGGTGAGTCAATTCATTAGGATGAATCTGTCTGTCTAAACTATGAAAGTTTTAGGCTCCAGACTTCAACTGGACCAGTCTTAATTTGGTTTTGCCTGTTTGCTTTGCACTTCTCCAGCCATGCTGCCGCTCCTGGTGGCTCCTCGCTCCAGCCTCGCTCAGCCTTTGCAGCCTGCACGGGGCCTCTGGTGCGGTGTAGTGCCCCTACGCGCGGGAGCTGCCCTTGCCTCAGCGTTGTAACTTCTCCATGACCGCGCATCCCTTTATCTCTCTTACCTGCAGAGGTGGAGGCAGGAGGGGTTGCACCTCAGCATGGGAACATGCAGCCCTTGACACTTCTCCAGACTCTGGAGATGGAGAATATTAACATGAATGCCCAGGAACGAAGAGGGGAGTGTTTTTGCATGATGGCGGTGTTTGCATAAGCTTTTACTGTCATAAATAAGGAGATCAGGGTTGGGGGGACAGATTCAATATGGAAAATATGGAATTCATTTTCAGGCTTCCAAGACAGTACTATAGACAGGGCTGAGGAAGAGGAGTGGTGTTAAGATATGGAAATGTGCCTTGAAAGTGACCTTCCCAAGATCATCGATATTATTCTTGGTGTCTGAGGCACCCAAGTTTAATGAAGTATAAAGCAGAAGGGCTTGGGAGGATTTGGTCCAAGTGAAAACAGAATGAGCGTGGGACTGGCAGATGGGAGGAATGTTAGCCCACTCCTTGGTGGAGTTATTGCTTCTTTCTCCTGTTGTTGCCTACAGAGGGACTTGACAGAAGATACTTAGTGGGGAGGCGAGTACAGCCTTCCTGTTCTACTTGAATGTCACTGGCTGTATTTTTCTCCATGGGGAAACGAAGGTCCAGTGCTCCAGTAGGTCACATCCTGAGTGTTTGTATCCAATGTAAATCCAGAGCAAGCCCATCAACTTCAATAACATCTGCAATAAGCCACGACTGGCTCTTTCTGAAGAGAGGAGAAATGAACAGCTGTAACTTCAGATGCTGAATTTTTTGGCGTACTCATTTTTTTGAGATTTATGACTCTCTTATTCTCCATTTGAGAATGTAGTGGAGCAATTGCTGATCCATGCATGCATGTATATGCGAGAAAATGTCAGCAGAGGAGTAATACTTATGGAAGTCCTGCACAGAGATACGCCGAACTGGCCACCCGTTCTTAGATGATGAAATAATTATACAAAAATATGTCTCCTGAAATAATGATTGAGGGAGGAGGTGGGGGCAGGGTTGGGGGAGGTTAATGATATTTTTAAGTGGTTTGCTGTACTTACAGTACTTACAGTACTTATTACTGACTCTTCTGCTAGTTCTACTGCTTCAGACACTAATTCTTCAGTAAGTGGTGGTTAGCGCTTCACAGACATATAGGTTTCGTCAGAGACCAGTCCAATGGCTGGAGCTAGCGGAAGAGATGAGAATCCTGCTCCCAGGTACCTTCTCTGTCACAGGCTGCCCAAAGGCGGGTTGGCTAAGGTCAGCAACTCTTATAGTGAATCTGCCTCTCACTGAGCCTACTTTTCTTCTTTCTAAAATGGTCTGGTAGAAGTTTCTTCTTTGTTGGGAGCATGAACATAGTAAATGCTGAGATACTTCAGAAGGCATCTAAGTATCTGAGATACCCTGGGATTGCATTCCTCTTCTTGCTGCTTCGCTTCTGGCCAGAACTGACCTGCAGAATTGCTCAGTGCTTCTACAACTGAGGTTTCTTATTAATTTTTGGCTAAATCTTTTTTGCCTCAGAATTTGTTTACCATTGATGGGCTTGAGATTAAAATCTTGAACTACTTTCTTGTACTTTCTTCTACCACTACTACAGAGCAGCTTAAAAAGTGTGCTGATACCCCTTCGCCTTCTCCCAGATAACATAATTCCTGCCTTGCCTTCTTTTTCAGGTCTGCTTCTGGTAAGAATGTTGTAACAAGTATATAACTTTGTGCAGCGTGGTAAAAATGGTTTATTCTTTCTTCATCCCTCTCAGCCCTTCACTATCTAAGCCTTCTTTGTTGCTGCAAATTCCACATAGTTTCATACAAAGCCTCTCTTTCGGATGTACAACAGTCCTCATTCCCATATTAACTTGCTAAACCTACCTGAAGTGGGCGCTTCGTGTCATGGAGGGGAAAATCAATGTATTTTTGCAAAGGTGGGGGAAATGCCCCCACATGGTTTGCTGATCTCTGCTCTCTCTGTTTGGTTATTGCCAACTCTTGGCTGCCTCTGCCTAGTTCTTGGTCTAGAGATGAGTGTCACTGAGGACTTCCTGGGCACTATTTTGCATCTGAGTGGTGACTTGTCTGGCCCACCATGTTTGATCATTACCACTGGTTTATGTAGTGACTGTTGTTAGTCCACTGAAGACCAACCAGCTGCTCCAAGTCTCCATCTCCGGTGAAAACAAGTACAACTGCATCAGCCTGCAGCCAGATTACAATAAACCTGCTCCCTGGGCTGTGGGTTAACCCCGCTAAGTATCTCCTGGGGTCAGGTCCGTTACTCTTGTATGTGAAAATAAGTCTTGGTGTGCTTTCTGATTTACTGGAGTGTAAGTAAAGCAAGAAGGTCTTTCACTTACAGGCTCACTCATTGGCATATATTAGTAACGCTCATCAGCTTTTGACTGGAACTTTGATGGCATAATTACTCTAAAAGGGTAACATATTCAAAACTACCTGTGTGACTTTGGGAGTTAGATTCCTAAGAGTCTTAGTCATTATTTTAAACAAGAATCAGCTTTTTAAGCCACACATGCTCCTGGAAGTTTTAAGAAAAGGCTTCTGTTATCGTGTCTTTAAAATGATAGTTTCTAGGATGAGTGTGGCAGCTCTGCCACTCCGCTCATTTCAGATATTAAATAAGGATGTTGAAGAAATAATTAGAAAAATACCGTGGAAGATAGATTCTCATGGGTAGTCTTGCTAGAGAGGTCCAAGATGTAAAAATGTATACTCTTCAGTCACCTGACAGCAGGATGGATGTGAGCATGTATTTTCAGCTATGTCTTTAGGACGGCTGGGAGGAAGACTGATGCCTCAGCCGTCACTGTAGACAGAGTAAAACATACGTTTCTCCAGACATGATTTGGTGCACTGAGTTCAAACAACTTGTGACTGGAACTGTTCAGGTCACCAGGGCAAACATGGTTATCAGAAGAAATGAATAAACTAAGAAAACAGTCTTGCATACTCTACTATTTATGTTTGTGTAGGTAAGACTTAAATTTGCTGTCAATCTTGGGTTTCTTTTTGAGCGTGATGGATTAGTCTTGGTACTTGTGCAATTTTTAAAGCATTCCTCTAACACTTGTAATGCAAAATCCATTTCTTTCGTAACATACCTGTGAGATAGGGACCTACTATTTATCTCACTTGTACAGCTGGGGAACTGGAGCATTCTGTAAAGCTAAACGCAGCACACAGGATCACACAGGAAAGTCTGCAGCAGGACAGGCAGGAGGGTGCTGAAACTGGGTCTCAGTTCCCATGAAAACCACTGAGCTCTAGTCCATGCTCTTCCCATCAGGTTCCTCCTCTATGCTTCTGAGGCAGCTTGGGGCATTTCTGTGGCTGGGCAAGGTGGGGTTGCGCTTTTCTAAGGAGGAAAGCTCAAGCTTGGTGATGGAGGGAGGAAGATGATGTATGCCTGAGGGTAAGATGGGGAATGGGGAGCATCTCCCAGCTAGAGATGCCTCCACCATTTCTTCAGCGAGCCCAGCTTCCCTGATGCTGGCACAGGCTGCTTCATGGCAATTGAAACTCCATTCCTCTGGGCAAATCTCTGCTCCTCCTGTGCCCAGAGCCAGCACTGCTCTTTTTAATAAAGTTGACATGAGTGGCTGGGTTGATGATGAAGCCTCCTGCCCTGCCGCTGGCTCTGCATCTGCTGCCACTGTGCCATGTCCCTGTGCTGCCTGGGCTCCCTGATGGAGGAGAGCTGCCTTCGCTCCGTCCTGGCCTTGTGAGGGGCACCAGTGTTTTGGTTTTGGGGGAGGAAGCTGTCACAAAGCTAGCAGGAGGAGGTTTTGGGGAGGAATTTTTTGTTTTGGTTGCATGGTGAACAGTAACAATATGAGTTTTATTGCTCAGAATATATCCACATTTATGGGATGCTATATTTAAAAAGGAGAAAAAATGAGTCATGGGGAGCTATGCTAATGCTAAGTATTTATGTCTACCTCTTGTGAGGCTGAAGGCAGCGGGAGTTGAGCAATACTTTTGTGAAGTGTCTAGAGGATTTACGGATCAAACTAAAGCCCGCTGAAGTCAGCTGTAAGTCACGCTGTGCCTCTCTCGGGGCCCGTATCGTTTACCTTGTGCTGGTTACAGTGAAATACGCTTCTTGAAAAACCTGGGAGTGCTCAGTGCTGTCGACTTCCCCGGGCTCGGGCGGCAGCTCGCTGAGCCGCAGGTTGCAGCAGAGGTCTTACCCTGCCAGCGGTTACTGCTCCTCCGCTGGGAATCACCCCTCGGTCACAGCCAGGGGATGGATGTCCCTGTGCCTCCCAGGCCATGCCTACAGCACCACGGGAGCAGGGAGCAGGCAGAGCCTGGGCACGTCTCCGCTTCTGCCCTCTCCTCTACAAGAGCTGTGGTCCCAAAGAGAAGTAAGGTCAGGGGTCTGTGGCGGGACACGCTTATGGCACGTCTTGACGCTAATTCAGTTGGCTTGCACTTAATTATGAAGTGCAAGCGTTGGGGTTTGTTTGTTTGTTTTATTTAAAAGTTCCGTAATGAAATAGCCTTCTATTTGAGCGTGCCAGAGAATTCAGCTTTCCAGGTGCCTGCTTGCCAGCGTGGCTCAGCTCCAGTCACAGGTAGAAGGTCTGGGACTGGGATTTTCACTGCTGGGTGGGCCAAGAACAGAGGATGGAGATGGACTCGCTGTGAACAAACCCAGACAGCACGATGTGCCCGGAAAATGCAGATTTGGTAACAGCAAGGTGTTCTGCAGCTCCTCTGTTTTGCCCACTTATTTGAGAAGAGGAGTTTTCAAAGCGAGCAGAAGATAATTATTAAACTGAAATCTTCAGGTTTATCGGGCGTTTTGTTTTGTTGCTAGGTTTTTTTTAAAGAATTGGTCATATCAGGATGAAAATGTGCATGTTTAAGCTTCCTTCAGTATATTTTTGAGGGGTACGCTGGTAAAGAGAAAAGGCTGTAATAGTGTAAGGCTGGTTCTGGTTTGTGGAAACAAATACTTGCTCATCTTGCAAATGTAAGAGGGGTTGAAAAACTTTTGAATAGGGATCTGTTATTTGCCTTGCTGAAAGCACAAAGCTTAATGGTGAGTCCGATATACAATAGCTGGAACAAAACCCCACCCAACCCAAGTTAAAAGGATGTTAATGGACATTAGTGTAGTGGGAATCCCATCCGTTCTTTTCTTGAACTGGCCTTCCCACTGTAGCATGTCTCCAGGCACCCGGTCACTCCAAAAAAGCATTTAGAGGATTTTCTTCCGTAAGTTTGTGAGCTTGAGATATAAGCTCTTTACCAGTTGGTTGTTGTGACACAGAAAGACTCTAAAAAGGTATGAAATGACAAAAAGTAACAGGATGCAGATGGAATTTAATCTTTCAGGCACATCCAGACACTGTTATCAGGTCTGTCATCTGTACTTAACATACCCAGATGGCTCTTGAGTGGTCTGCATAGACAGCTGGCAATTTAGCAGAGATCATGATCTTCAGAAAATATGTAGCTAATGTCTTGTGTAAAACATGGTATGGAAGTATTAGTGCCACCAGTCTAAGTACAAGACTTGCTGGGTGGGGAACATCTATCTATAAAGTAGGACTCTTTGGGAAGAAGTTATTCGGTACCCAGCACTCAATCCCAGAGAGTCATGAAGGGCGTTCACACAGCTTGTGCTGTGGGGCGATGAACTGGGAAGGGGGGAATCACTGAAGGAATCCCTTTGGCTCAGTAGTGCTAGCAGCTGAGCTGCAGTTGCAGACTGGAGGTTGGTTTGATGGCTGCTGGCGTTTGGTGGGGACGAGAGTCCCCAGCTAACCTCAGAGGAGGAGGAGACATGCCCCAGTGCTCTGGGAAAACCCTGAGCTGTTGCGAATTGTTTTTGTGAAACAGTGTAAGGTCAAGTAATGCCATCGTAGCTCTCAGAGTAGCATGTGATGTTGCTGTTGAGGTACTCGCCTAGCCACAAGTCTATGTCTGACATAACCGTCCTTGGAGAACAAGGCGAGTATCGCCTGGGCCCATCCTGTGTGTGCCCTGCTTCACTTCCACCTGAAGAGACCTTGGTGGTAGCTGGTGAAGGATCGTAGCTCTGAATTAAAAGTCCGAAGGTTACGATGAACCGTAGCAATGAGGTGGACTTGAAAGAGTACTTGCAGCTCTTACCTCAGAAAATATTTTGTAGCTTAAGGGCAGAGCACTTGGAGAGAGCCTTCTCTGTTTCCTCCACATCCTGTGGATGCTTTCAAATTTGATCTGCAAACAGGCAAAATAGCAGGCATGAGGAGCTGAGTGGACCATTTGCTTTTCTTGAGGTTTGGTCTGGTCTGAAGAGATACCGAATGCTCTGTTAAAATGCTCTGCTGAGCATCGTTTCCTCTGTGCATTCTGCAAAATGGCTCTGTGCAGCACAGAGATACTGATAAGATGCTGCATCACCCCTGTCCTGTGAGCAGCAAGTAGTTTGTTACATGAGATTTACCTATGG
Source organism: Haliaeetus leucocephalus (assembly GCF_000737465.1). NCBI lineage: Eukaryota > Metazoa > Chordata > Aves > Accipitriformes > Accipitridae > Haliaeetus > Haliaeetus leucocephalus. Next base: position 20,875,313 of record NW_010972437.1, read on the forward strand.
AGTATTAAGTCCATCTTCAAAAGTTTGACTTGGACTGAATGGCTGTGGAGCATGAAAAGTCTTTCATGTTCATCAGCAAAGTTAGCTAAGGGGATATATAATTTCTTATTCTTTTTGCAATGCAGCAAGACTGTTTAATTAAGCATCTGGGATTTGAATTATTAAATAACAGAACAATTTCAATCTACTTTTCTGTTGGTAAAGATCTCCAGCAACCCATTTTTACTCCTTGGATTTTTAAATTATGAGCTTCAGAAACTCTTTGAACCTCGGGAGGACGACTTACTGCATCCGGGAGGGCAGAGAAATACAACTCTTATTCTAAGGTCTCCTGAGCACAGCAAGTTACTCCCTGTTGTTTACATACCAGCCTCACAAGAATATGTGAATAAATGTTAGGTTGTCGAAGCAAAGCAGCAAAATTGTGTTTTCAGGCATATCCTGCGTTGAAGCATCTATTTGGTTTTGTGCAGTGTAAGAATAAATCCTTTTGCTGCACAAAACACTGGGAGCAGTTCTCTTGATTTGGAGGCCAGATTGTCCCATCTGTTTTGGGGTAAAAAAAAATAGAGAAAAATAAGAGTAGCTGCAGTTTGCACGGGCTTGGGATGGCTCGCAGAGGTGGATGGGTGTAGCCAAGATGTGGGAAGGTACAAAGAGCAGTTGTCTAAGACGAAGTGGTGAAGGGTTGCTGAGCTTGGGTGGTGGGTGGAGGTCTGCCACCCTCACGGCAGGGAATGAGGAGCTGGGGAAGGAGGTGAGGCAGTGCCTGCTAGAGTCCATGGTGGGGGCAGAGGGGCAGGCAGCCCTGGGCAGGGTGTCCTCGCGGGCAGCGGGAGGTGAGGGACTTGCTGACAAAGCCGCTGGGCCCCAGCAAGCTCCCGAAATGTCTCCCAAGCTCAGGAGCGCTCCGGCTCCCCAAGCCCTCCTGACCCCAGGCTAACGTGCTCTCGCTCCTGATAGAGACCGGTGCACTTCAAAAGCCTTGTTGAGTGGAAGGGTGGGTGGACACGGTGGGTGGAGCCGATGACCAAAAATACCATTTCCCCTTCCTAAGGCTGGGCGTGTACCAAACTTGTGTCTCTGTGTGGTAGAAGAATATGAACCAAAAGTGCTGAGAGATGCAGTGGTTAAATTGAAACATGCTGTGGCAGGATGAAAGTAATCTTGTCCCTTACCAGCCCTTAATGCTTTGGGGCTTTTTTTTTTTTTTTTTTTCAAGTGGCTGCAATCCATGCCATCTCTATCTGTGCTTTTAATAGAGGTTTTTTTTTTATGCAGAAACATGTCAAGACACCATCAGGGTAAACCATCCCCTGTTGTGTTATACCTCACAAGGTCAAGATAAAACATAAGGATATCTACAGTTGTCTTTCTGTTCAAATTTTATTTTTGCAGTGTCCTTGAATGTACTGAAGCATGTGAAAAAGACCTCTATGTGGAGCAAATGTCCATTAGGGAGAGCCCAACAGTTCAAAGAAGGGCTAAATCCAAATTTCTTGCTCTTTCTGTGAGTCTGGTATGTAAAATATGACACAAATGAGAGATTCACCTGAGTTGCCAAGACTAAGGCTAGCATCTCTTTGCTTGGCGTTTAAAAGTAATGGAACTACACAGGCATAGGAATGGCATATGAGATCTACCATAACGCTCCGTCCCACCGTTTCTGAGAAAAGACCTTGATGTCTTGACTCCATTGTGACTTTGCAGCAGCATAGCTGTACTTCACAGCTGTGTGGTGGATGGAAGTTAAAAACAGATCTTCCCGGGCTCTGATGGCAGAGCCTAAACATTTCTATGAAACTACTCCACCAGCGTCTGTAGGGGGTTGAAACTCAGGAGAATATGAGCAAGGAAACCTGTTCAAACAGGAGAGCAGAGTAATTGAACCAAAACGATGCTCTGGAAGAGCTAATCAAGGACCAGGAATTCTTCTTTGAAAGTAGTTCTTCATTTGACCTCAATAATTTAGACTCGGAAAACTTTGTCCAGTTACTTTGGTTTGTTCAGTTCATGCGTGGTCTTACCTGTGAAACAACCCTTCCCATTGCCAAGGTAAAGCAGAAGTCCTGTACGCTTTTGGGAGCCAGTGCTCTGTACCACTGCAGGTACAACTGCACATAGTACCACTGGCATTTAAGGAAAAGTGAGTGTGTCCAGCCCCAGTAAATGATAAGCAATGTGGTGATACCGGTGTTTAGACAACCTTTTTTTATCCTCTTGTCCCATCAAAGGTCCTTATCCGCCCCTTTGCCAATACTGAGTGGTGTGTTTGCTGTCCACGATGCTGCGGGGAGGGAGGTCCTCGGTGGGTTGGCTGTAGCCCAGCACATCTCCTCATCCCTCTGGGACAGCATCTCTTTGGGGAATCCAACGTCACAGTTTCTGGAAATCTGTTAATGCCAGCCTGATCATTAGATGGAAAGCATCATCTTTGGCATGGGGCACTGGGAGGCTGAGTACCTTGAAGGCTGACTTCTGAAATCAGTGTAACCTTGTGTGGTGTGTTTCTTCCATGAATGGTAGAACTAGTTTATAGGGCAAAAGCAGAAGATGTTATTGTTTGGTGAAAGATGCTTTGTGGCAATGGCAGCAGAGGGTGTGCCTCTCCTTTTTCCTTTAACTGGGAAGAGACTCTGCTGTTGCTTTTTCTTTTCTTTTTTCTTTTTTTCCTAAATGGCAATTGATTTTTGAGGGGGGTTTATCTTTTCCTGAAGTTGTGAGTGAATTTCTGATGTGATTGCACAGAGGTAGTGACAGTTGGAGCCCTGCTGTTGCCTTGTTCATCGGAGGTGCTTCACGAGAGTGCAAAACACTTCTGAGGTATGATTTCCCATAGCATGCTAATCCAGTGAAGTGCTGTAGACTTGCTTGCTGGCACTGTTTAAATCCATAATGCAGCACCACCTGCCAAACCACGGGGCATAATGGAAGTGTTAATGAATGTACATATATACCCTCCCACGCAGCTGCAAGTTGAGTGACTTAAAAGTTGAGGCAGAGGGTTTAGACTGAGCATAGAAGGAACCAGGCTCAGGGTATCCTGATGCAGGTCAGTGCTGAAACTGGAGGGTGGGGGGTGGCCACAGGGGTCTAAAGTTGGGTCTGCTGACCCATAGGGTGCTTTCAAAGATGTGTTGATTTTCAGCTGCTGCTTTCTGATATATGGTATCATCCACTCGTGACACGTGAGAAGAAACTTAAGCATTCAACAGCAAAGTGCAGGTACTGAGCTGGGAGCCCGGTATGTCTTTTCTGAAGGGGTGTCCTCGTGGGATGCTTCTCTCCAGTGCTGGCAGGGTGAATGCACGCAATAGGAGGGAGGACTTGAGTCATGCGTGGGTAAACTCTGTTCCTCAAGCGTGGTTTTGCCAATTGCCCACGGGTCTGAGTGTCAAGGTGTGCGTTTGCCACCGGGAGGGCTTGCCCGGGCTGGCAGGGAGCAGGAGGAGGACAGCAGGGAGGGAGCTGACAGTCGAGGAGGTTGCCAAAGGTGAGGGCTGAGAAGAGGCGCTGGGGCTGGCCTGGCACGTGGCTGGGTTGCTGGCGGAGCACGGGCACCTTGTCCTCAGGCAGATTTGTGGGGACGCTGTGGCTTCGCGGAGCTGCGCGTCACCACGTGTAGGGCAGAGGAGGGGGCAGCGCAGCCCCCCCCCACCCTGCTCCTTACCGTGGTACACGGCCCCCAGCTCTGCCAACACTCCTCTTTCAGACAAACCCATTGGATTTGCCAAGTACAGAGTCGCCTCCCCAGCACGTTGTATATAAATAAGAGGCTCATGCTCTTGGCAGACGCTGTAACGAGCCTGGAAAAAATTACTGTTAGGGGTCTTGGGCCAGTGATGAGATCTTGGAGTCTTCCAAGTGACAGAGTAATGACACGGACCCGGGAAACGCCTGGAAAATAGCCTTCCACCTGGTTCTGGGATTTAGAGTCATGAAATTCTACCTAAAATCTGCCCAGTGCCTATTTGGGTAAACCTGGGAGATGGTGTTTATGTGAACCTGGGAGATGGCTGTTCCTTCATCTTCTGAAGTCCATACTGATGAAGCTCTGCTAAAGCTCCAGCATCACAGACTAGCATGCTCTGTGCTCTTCTGTACCTGTAAATGAGTATTAAATGGATTGCAGGGAACCAGAAGGACTGTCCTTGACCCAGGAGCCTGGGAAAATTGACAGAGCACCCTACAAGCCTGCCCTGTGCCCTGGGGTGTAGAAGTGTTGCAGAAACACCTGTGCTGCCCCACAGCTCACAGGTAGTTCCAGGGAACACTGGGATGCAGAGAGGGAATGGATGATCTGTCTTTTTCTATAGGATATGGACAACAATAGTCTTTTTGCCTAGAAAGGACAGTCATGAGTCAAGTATTGGAGAAGATTTCCAGTAGAGCACAGGTTTTGGAAATAGCCTGGAGATCCCTGCTCTTCTCACCTTCCTCCGTCTGCCCCAAGAGAGGGAGCATCAGCCTGGGACTTAATAGGATTCACCCATCCCCTCGTGGAAATGCTATTACCAGGGACCTTCACAGCCTTCAGCTCTTTACAGCTGTCTGAAGAGATGCAAAGTGTGTTTGCCAGCAGGGAAGGGAGTCTTTAAAAAGCCCTTTACATCTCGGAAGACATCCGGTAGCAACACTGGAGATGTAAAAAGCATTAAATACTGAATTGAGCTTGACTGGAAGACAAACTTGGAGCCAAATGCGTTGATTGATTTGCAGGAGGGTGACTGGAATGAGATGGCCTGGTACCCCTTCTATCCATAAACCATCTCCAAAGCATCCGTGGGTGCCATGGAGTCTGTCCATTGGTTCAGCCATGCCTGCCCTGTGCCTGGCGTCATGTCCATAAGACCACAGTGCAGTGAGCCATCAAGGAGCTGGGTGGAGGGGTGGGTGCACAGTGTGGTCAGGATACTGTAAAGCACCCCTTGTTTTGGTAGGGGGATGCAGGGCCATGGTGGAGAAGGCAAGGCAGAGCCATGAGGATAGGCCATGCTGGGCAGATGTCAGCGCTGCTCAGGATCCACCACCCCCCCCCCCCCAGCTCTGTGCTGCAGTGCACATATTCGTCCCGTGGACTGCTTCTGCCTGCCCAAGGCAATGCTTGCTGAGGCCAGGAGGGCTGTGCCGTCCACATCTGGCTGTGCCCTGCACATCTGGCCATGTTGCCAGCACCAGGACCACGTGCAGGCAGCAGAACATGTGGCTGCAAACCGAGCACTGCCACAGCCTGGGCTATTGGTTCGGAAACCTAGCTGAGCAGTGTAAGAGCAGCAAAATCACCCAGGGCAGTGGATTTGGGGTCTTTTTATTGGTGTGTCAGCAGGCTGGGATATGTAGGAGGGAAGCTGCCCATTTCCAGGGATTGTGCGAGCAGGAAGGGCAGCTATTGGAATTCGAAGCCGCTTCCTCCACTGTAAATTTGTTCTTGTTGTGTTATCTCTGGCTGGGCAGGGCAGGGGAACATCTTGGCTCTCTGATTTTTTTGCTACAGTATGTTTAGGTCAGCTTCATTGGTCCATGATAACATAGGAGAGGCATTCCTGGCCTCACTAGCGAAGAATTTTCAAGAGTAATACAGGAATCTGTCATCCCCCGATGTCTCCTGAGGGCTTTGGAAAGAAATGAGTAAGGAAAAGGATGGTGGGTTTAAACACACGAGAGGTGATGGAAGTAAAAGTAGCTGAGCCATCCACTTCCTCAGGCTCCAGTTACTGTGCAGGGATGCTCTCATTTCATGCCTTGGCAAAAGGCTTGGATCAGCCTCCACTGGACACCGCTAAACTGGAAACCATACAGTTTTAATTGAGCTCTGAGAGATACAGGAATGGATCTCACGTAGCTGCTTTCTGGTTGCGTATCTGGATTCTCCTACAAAACCAGTAGCAGCAGTGCTGTAACTCTACAGATGACCCAAATCTGACTTAAGTGTTGTTTTTAATTAAAAAAATAATAGTCTGGTTTCTGCATCTGTCTGTTGGCTTGTCAGAGGGACAGGAATCTTCTTACGTATTTTGAAAAGGGCACTACATCACTGAGAGAAACAGGCTGAAAACTAATGGAGTTGTTGTGGGAGGTGGAGGAGGAATTGGGGAAGGGAAGCGGAGTTTGTTTTGGATGACATTTGTCAATATGATTGATGCATGCTGTGCTGCATTTACATACAGATCAGGACACCGACAAGCATGTGCTTCCAAGTAAATGTGAGTGAGCCCCAGAGCCCAGCCTGGCCATGGGAAAGCTGCTGCTCAGTGCTACAGCAAGGGCTCCTTATTGCTTAAAGATTCGCAGCGGGGGGAGACGGGGGACCGCCTACCACCTAAGCAATTTCCAGTGACGTGGCTTTTTATTATTATTATTTGTTCAGACTATAATTCCATGTTTCCTGAAATAACTACCAAGTATTCATCAGGCAGCTACTGCCTTTAGCTGCCTTTTGTGCAAATCTGAAGTGCTTCATTACTCCCCCGGTGCATTTTCTTTCTCTTACAGTAAATCTGAGCAGCATCTGTGTGGTGAGGGAGGCAATGCAATCTTGGGTTGAAAAGGAGAAAAGGTCTGGCAGGCACAGGAAGCCAGTGAGGAGTTCAGGGAGCACAGCCCTCGGGGTACAGCATCTTTTTGCTCTGGAGGAGAATTTACGAGGCCACTTCCAGGACACACAGCTACATCCCTCAAATTCTAAACCCAACCGGTTGCAGCTCTTTATTGCTGGGCTGAGGATTTTATTTTTAAACAACAGTTGGTTTATGACTTTTTTTCCCCCCTCTTTAGTAGCAATGTGATAGTGCTTTGATCGCTGCTCCAAAAGGAAATGCCTGTAATTTCCTGTGCGGGTCTTGCCAGGTGCTGGGCTCCATCAGATCTCCTGGAAGCTGATGGGAGTTGAGAGCGCTCTCACCTAGCAGAATCCTCCTTACTAGAAAACCTCAGAGAGTTGAAATTTCACTTGGGTTTTGAACAAGTTAAGGCCAGAACTACAAAGGGCATCAGGCTCTGGCTTCCTACATGGCAGATCTCTTCCATGCTGCCTTCCCACTGAAGACTTGCACTCGGTCCAGCTTTTGCTTGGTGTGTCCTTTTTGAGGCATTGACCGGGCAGGAAATCTGACAGACTGGAGGAAACCTGGCTAAGAGTTAATCATCTTTATTTAATAATAATTGGCGGTGGTTGTTCATACACCTAAGGGTCCTTTAGGTCTCGAAGGTTTGGGACACGGTCATGCCTTCTTGAGGGAGAAATTCCTGAAGTTCATTTGGTCCTGAACAGCATGACTCAAGGGAGGCAGCTGCCTCCTAAAAGGGCATGTCCCGTGTTTCAAGGGTTCTCAGTAGCTCCCAGTCCAAGGGATTGCCTGCAACACATAAAGCTGAACTATTTTGGTACCTGGCGAGCATCTCTGGGTGTGTCATGGTGGTTGTGTGGCTGCAGCCAGCAGTCTGCAAGAGGAACAGAGAGGGAAGCGTTCAAATCTTGCAGAGTTTCAGCCCTGGAGGCATTGCATGGAGCTGCTAATGCTTGCAAAGGGGCCAAGTAAAAGGGCGTAATCAAGTGACCTGTGGCCAGAGGAAGAGTTAATTGCAACTGTAGGAGTAGTTGGCAGCCTCAGTGGCTGATGGTCTTCCTCGGCCTCAGGTGAGGTTGGTGTCTTCAGGTACGCAGAGCTCTGGCAGGGCGTATGTGAAGAGCTATCCATGGACCAAAGCAAGCCGATGATAGGAAAATTCCCTCGGCCATGGGCTGATGGAATTGGTCAGCATACATACCTATACCTAAGTATATGCTAAATCTCAGCCTATTGCTATAGCGGCCACAAGCTCCCTAAAGTTGTCAGTTTTGGAGAGCTGCAGCAGAGGAGGGAGCTGGTGGTTCCCACGCAGACCCTGCTGCAGCTTTTTCTTGAGGTTTCATAACAGAATTAAGCAATTTGTGTTGCGTGTTGCCATGGAGACTGTAAATCACTGTCATGCTGGGCTTCTCTGTCAGGGAGCCAGTGTCTTTAATTGCACTAGCCTCCCCTGCAAATCCAGGGCTTGGTTCTGAGCTCATTTACCTGCTGTAATGGCTTTGCCCTGGGAGCTCTGCCTCGAGAAGAGCAGAGCTGGGACCGGAGATAGAGGTGCTAGCGCATCAAATATCAAATATCTGGGGTTGATTTTATTATGGTCGTATGTGGCCACACCTTTGCTCAGATGAACAGAAATTACGGTTTACACAAGCTGAGATCTGTCCCACTTGCATTCAGGGCAAGTTTTGCAATGAGGATGGGGATTAGATATACTACCTACATGTTGCAGTGACCTGTTCGGGCTTGGTGGTCTGGTTGCACAAACTAAACTGAATTTCTCTGTCTTTGGTGTTTTTCTATTACTTGGCTGCTCTGAGGGGATAGCTCAGCCCTTCCACTCCATCCCCATGTCCAGACAAATAAATGGGGTTGTATGCAGTTTATTCTGCCTCCATAAAAAATCCTTTTTGCGGAGGAGGCTCAGTCTCAGTGACACTCTTGGGTCAGCGCTTCTCTTTTTTCCTTGCCATCTACCCTATAAGTAGCCACATTTCTGACTGTCTCAGCATTACTGGCTTGTGCTGTCAGGACACAGATCTTGCCAGTGCGTATGAAGATGATGGTAATAATCACCCTCCTTCCAGTGACTTAACCAGAGCCCTGACGGCATTCGTCAGCGTAGGTTATGGATCCTTCTCTTGGCTCCTTCAAAATAAACAACTATATAAATTGTAAGATGATTATCATCAGAGCTTATTAGCATATTACCACATGCTGCTTTGTATTCAGACAATAGATAAAAACGTCTGTGCTTCATTTTTCTCAGTCAGATCTACAGCAAACACGCTTATTCTTGCTCCCATCTGAGCAGGACTGTGTCAGTACTCTTGCCAAACACATGAAAATCAGCCCAAGTCTTGCGCACTTGCCCGTAGCGACGTAACCAGCTGGTGTGGAGCTCTGCACACCTTTGGGAGTGTTTAATGTTTTCCAGGAGGTGACATATGTTTCTTTTAAGGTTTGATTTATTGACTGGTTTAGATGATAATCTTGTCAAGGCACGAGCTGTCTTCTTGCTTTGGTTATCAGGGCAGGTGGAGGTGTAGAGGGACTGAAGTACTTGGCTTTTTGGAGGGTTTGCATTGCGTACCTGCGTGTTGGGAGCACAGGACCTGCCATCTCAGTAGAAGGAGGAGTGTTTCCATGAGCAGTAGAAAGATCCCTGCAGAAACATCTAAACTTGCTGCCTTTTGACACTCAATAGAAGTATTCGACTGTGCATGCTAGCATCACCTAAAATGTGGGGAGTTGTGCTTAACAAACCAGCCTACAGTTCTTGACTTTTCTTCTTCTTTTTTTTTTGTTCACTTCAGTTCTTGCTGTTCTCCCCAGAATACATGGTACTCAGTCTGGTAGCTTAGATGTACAGTATGACAAAACTTGTGGAATTGGTGGGAAGCAAATGCCCTGATTCAACCCATAAGCATGTTTGTCAGAGTCACAGTTTGTACAATGGGCTAAATATTATCCTAGTACTTTGGAGAGCGTTCCATGCAAGATAAGCTGGAGGCTTCTTAGGAGCAAGTTAAAGAGGCTGGTACAAAATGTCAATGAAGATGTAATGCTTGTCTGCTGAGCAGTAGCTTGTGGTTTTGTGATGAGGTCAAAAATTGTGCACAAACGGAGTATGGTTTTCACATCCATGGCTTTTCCCCAGCCCTGTCAGTAACAATTGGTCTTTCATACTGCCCAACCGGAGCCACTTGGCCATGTAAAGAAGGATAGAGTGAAATCTTGGCCACGGGCAAAGCAAAAAATTGTCATCAAATGTGTTGGGAGGGACAGGGTTTTAGCCAGGATCTCTGTCCTAAAGAGCCTGTGAGGATTGTCTGACCCAAGCAGGATTACGCAGAAAGAAAATTTGGTCTTCCAAGCAAAAATGAGAGATTTAGTTGAAATTTGTAGGTTTCTATGCAGCCAAGCATGCTGCTTGTTGATGGTGTGATCTTGTAAATAGGAGAAAGTTGCTTACTCTCCCAAAAATGGGAGTAAGAAGCTTTTCCTTGGGATTATGGTGAGGAACTGCAGTAAGACTGGTTGAGAGCTCAGCTGGTGCTTGGTCTCCTCCCTGTCTAGCAGCTGTTGCTTGCAGTGGAAATTCTTGCTGTTCTCAAGAATTTCTCCAAAGATAGTTTAGAAACAAGCAGACTTGATCATGTTTCTTCTTGCTCTGAAAATTTTGTCTTGTCTCAACTTGGACAAGAGGCCTTTGCAGTTCTTAGAAACCGCAGCGATCTCACCTCTGTGATCACCTTCTCTCTCCCTCTTAAGGAGTTTTATTTTTAGAGGAGGAACTAAGACATTTTCTATACATTTGGTTCAAGGAGAAACATCCAGTACATGACCTTAATTAGAGGTCAAGGCATTTAAGCTGTACACCATGTAGATTATCCCTATGGCAAGTTATTCCTGTATTTGCAGAAGTTTCTCAAACGCAAGCTGTACCTTATCATACCTAACGTGGTGCTGGAGAGGATGGAGGAGGGGACATTCCCTCATTTTAAAAATTGAGGGGTTTTCGCTTTTCACATTGAGCTGTGACAGTAGGTGGGAATGTAACTCCCCGAGTTGTGTCCTGCTGGCACTAGTTGGATTACGGTATGGTGATCAGAGGCAAGAAGTAGCAAGGAAGCCTTGTCCTCATGCCTACCTTACAGACAGAAAAGGCATACAGTGAATCACTCAAGTTTCATCGTCTTGATATTGTCTTTGGGCATGCTGTGGTTTGAATGGTGCTCTCACAGCATGCCTCGGGTCACCTGCTAACACTGAATGTTTTGGAGGGTTATATTTTAGATTATGGCTCAAATTCCACAGGCTGCTTTGGCCTGAGGATCTTTTTTCCATAAGTAAAACTTAAACTCAGATGTGAATATTCACAACTCATTTTATTTTGTCTCCTTTCATGCACTTACCTGCATGCGTGGGAAGGTGGGTGTGTAGTGAGGGGGAAAGCTGCTTAGTAGAGTTGTGAAACGACTGTGAAAAGCCCTTTCTCAGGGGCTGAGGTCTCCAGTATACAGTAAGGAACGTGGGACCCCCAAGCAACTGCCTTTATGGTTCAATAATTTGGATTAAACTGAAACAGTGATTTAGGAGGAGGGAACTAGAGAAACTAGCAAATGAACTTGGAAGCCTGATATCTTCTTCAATATGAAATCAAACCATTAGGGGGTTATGCTCTTGTCTGTTTGAAAAATGGTCCAAGTTGGCTTTTGGGCCTCTTTGGAAATGAAGTGTGTTCTGTTTGGAAAATATCAAAATGAAAGAATTTCTGGGGAAAAAAAATATTCTATCCTATAGGCTGAAATAAAATTATATTAGTTGGTGGCTCAGCTTGCACTGTGCACGCAGCAGCCCTGCAGTCTCAGCTCCTAAGCACCACCTGGGCCAGCTGCAGCACTGAGCGCATTGGCCTTGCTCGGTGCTTTCTGAGAACAAAAAAAGTTAAAATTCTCATCTGAATGAAGAAAAATCCCTACGGTTATTGGGGAAGCCTCCAAAAGCTTGTAATGGGTAGTGGGGTTGCAGATCGGGATGCCAGCAGTTTAGGGAGGCTTTCCCAGAGCAGGTAGTCCAGAGTAGTCCTCGTCCCCGCTCAGCTCTGACCCCAGCCAGCGCCTGCAGCCCAAAGGGCATGAGCAAAACCAAAATGGGTGGGAGCAGGTGCCTACAGAAAGTGTCACCACACTTGCTTCTGTGCTGTACGGCTTGTGTCAAGAAGACCGATACCAAGGAAATCAACTGCCCTCTCTTGAGCCTTATCATTAATTAGGATGCGTTTTTTTATTTTATTTTACTTTTTGCTCTCTGAAAAACCTCCCAATGACCTCTGCAATGGTTATTCAGATTTGGGAGATGGCCACCCATTGCCTATGTGATTTGAGTGAGCATCGGTGTTGCCCACGTGCGGCAGGTGGGGAGGGGGGCACTGCCTTCAGCAGCATACGTATAAAACCTCTCGCCTGGCTGCTTCTTAAATAAGCAGTCGCTGCTGGTGAGTGTTGAAACGGGCCGTTCAGAAATGGCTGCCTCTTGTCCTTTCTCAGCACACGTGTGCCAGTGCCCAGTTGCACCCGGTGAATTTTTTTTTTCTTCTTTCTTGAAAGAGTCAGTTCCTCTGCAGCTCGCCCGAGATGAGGGGAGCAGTGTGACCGTGCTGCAGGGGAAGCTGCTCTCCTGGCTCTCCAGGCTGTGTCATAACCACAAAAACCAGTCTTCCTGCCACGGCAGGGTTGGGGGTTTTTGTTGTGTTTTTTTTAAAAAGCAAAACAAAAACACCTGTCGTTCCTGGCCTGCTGCCTTCTTGTTTTTATTTCTCAAACTTGAAAATGAGGGAGAAGAAAGCAGCTAACTGCATTTTTGTCTGCCACTGGAGCCAGGATTGGACCTTTAACTTCGTTTTCATCCATCACCCCTGCTTCTGCCTGCAGATCTGCCCCGAGGACATAACATGCCATTTAATGTTTGCTGTACCCTGGGTTAAGCAGTGAAGGGTGGCAAGGCTCTGACCTCTCAATGGGATTTGGTCACTGGCAACTGGAAATTATCTGGAACTTGACAGCTGCGCTGACATGGAGTGATTTTTGGCATGGTCACCTGGGCCCAGCCCCTGTAGGAAAGGTATTCAGATGATAAGTTTTGCACACGCGTTTGGTGTCAATTAGTGATGCTTGTAGATGAGGCAGGAGTAACCAAGCCAGAGCGGTGGGGTTGTCTGCACTCCTAAGTGATGGGTCTGAGTTGCGGTAGAGCTGTTGGGGATAGTAGGTGCTGCCGGTCCTGTCCAAAAGAACTTTGGATGTCAGTACTGCCTTCATCCTCACTTCTTAGGCAGCAGGTAGAAGCTGCCTTGTGCACGTTGCCCTCTTTTCGTTGCTAACGAGTGATCGGAGATGATCTCTTTCTCCAGCAGGTTTAGCATACTGGAAGCATGGCTACAAGTGCCGTTCCCAGCGAAAACCTCCCCACGTACAAGCTGGTGGTGGTTGGAGACGGTGGCGTAGGGAAGAGCGCGCTCACCATTCAGTTTTTCCAGAAGATTTTTGTGCCGGACTATGACCCAACTATTGAAGACTCTTACCTGAAGCATACAGAAATAGATGGGCAATGGGCAATTCTTGATGGTAAGCAAGCGACTCTTGTCATCCCCCTTCCCTTCTAGTTCAGCGTAAGTGCAAATAGACCTCAATGCCTCCCACACACAGCGTATTGTGCCCTTCTGTCCCTCCTACTCTGCTGTGGGCTGCCAGGAATTTGAGTGCAAACTGGCCTATGAGTGGCAGTACGTGGTCTGCAGCTGATCTCCAGCAAAGCTTCTGCTTCCAGTTGCGTTGGTTCCAGTTCTGCACAGAAATGTTTCTTGCGGGAGTGTAAAAGCGTATAGATCATCATAGATATTTGGGATTCTTTGAAGGGTGAGTTATAGCACTGTGAGGTGGCTGTTGCTAATGATACTTGATTGTGGTTAGGCTCATCCCCTGGGAAATAACAGTGAGTGGGTAACTGAATGAGGGTTATAACCAGAAAGAACATTTAATTAAAACTGTCATCCACTGACAGTGAAGAATGGAGACACCTCTTAATTCCCATCATTCAGGCGTGATGTTTTCATATCTAGTTACCCGTTTCATTTAAATATGGGTAGGGTACCGGCCTAGAGAGCTGCTGTAATCAAGATCTTCAAGTTCTTTGAAGAAAAACCACTTTAAACAAACAAACAAAAAGAAACCAAACCAGCCAACCCCCCAGAAAACCAAAACCAAAAAATCTTGATTCTGCAGTTGAGGAAGAAGCCCTATATTACTTAAAGCTGCAACTTACTAGTTTGTGCTGCAAGAGACAGACTGACCACAGCCATGAGGGGAACCTTGCTGTTAAATGTTGTAAGTTTTGTTTGACTTGATACAATAATTAGGTAGTACATAAAAGCAAGCAAATATTTTGTCCCTTAATGACCCAAGTGCATGTATGTGGCCACTAGCACAACTGAACTAAATTTAACCTCACTTGCATCGAGTTCCTACCTCCACCCTCTTGTCATGAAGACGCTCAAGATCTTTGGTGTCTCTGAGTATGTATCATTGGTGTGTGGGGACAGAAAACTGGGGGACTGGCATAAATGGTGGAATGTGGAGGCTGGTGGGGTTTGCTGTGAAGACCATAAGCTTGGTCTAGAAACTTGAGATCTTAGTTGCACTCTTAAGGATTTATCGGATACAATTTAGTGAGTACAAATGGCCCCAAGGTCCTTAAAGAACAGCCTATAGTCAGTATTAAAAAAAAAAATAAAACAACTTAATCTTGCCAACATTTGTTCATTTAAATATGTTAGTAGTTGATAGCTGATATGAGGGAACGTTTATGAAATTGGTGCCCAAATGTGTCTCTTGCTGTCATCTGCATCAGAGATACATGCTCTCAATTAACCATCATGTAATGTACCTGTGCACCTTTATTTTTAAAATGCCAGTGTTGTATAAAAGAAAAATCCAATCCTGCTGTAAATGAAATCCATTCTTTCCTTTTAGTCCAGAATCTAGCCCTCTAAAACAAGCAACCTTTATCTTTGCTGGTATGCCCCGTGTTCTGATACAGCAGTACCAGCTGCTGTACACATTGGTGTTGGCTGAAACAGCCTGGGTTTGTAAATTATTTGGAAGTAGAAAAGGCATCTTTCACTGAATATTTGGAATTTTTGTTTAGTCAAAAAAACCCAAAAAACAGCCTTGACCTGGGTGGCAGTGGGGAAAAAGGTGGTTTTCCAACAAGCAGAAACTTAACCCTTTGTTTTAATGAAAAAGCCTTTCTTTTGCTCAGATGGAGTTTAGTGGCTGTACTCAGGCTGAACTGAATGCAGCTGTGGCCTTGAATGGCATGTTGGGAATCCCTGACTTTCAGAGTTCATGTGCCCACAGATGCCTTGCAGCCACAGAAGTGAAACTGCAGCTTCTCTTTCCTACCGCTTGAGATTTTGAACAATCAGAATTTTGGAAGAAAGGCAATATTCTTGCTTGGAAAAGCATGTGAGCCTTTACCATCTGCCCAGTAGAAACAGGGCATAAAGACTGACTATCACATGTGTCTTCTGCCACATCTTTCTGTCATAGGCTTTGGATCTAGGCCATCCTTGGAGGTCACCATATACTTGGACAGCTGCTCTTGTTGTGGTTACACGTGGTTGCATGAATCACTTACGGTATAAAATTAGGGGCAAACATGATAGGAAGGGTAAAGATGCATCATGGTAAATTCTAGACTTTCCAGTTGTCCTTTATGACCAAATCCTTTACAAGCTGATGTTTCGTGCAGTGCTTTGTGGGAAGAAGCTGCCCACCCCCAAAATAGGAACTAGTTTTAGAAGATGAGACTACCGACTGAGGATATAGCGTGAGGGGCTCCATAAGTTTCTAAGTTTGCAGAAACAGTTATTTAAAAAAAAAAAAGCCAAATACATTGGCATCCAACAACTTAAAAAAAAAAAAAAAAAGAACACACAGCCCACCCTCTTCCAGGCTGTTGTCTGAGTAGTTCTGTGCAAAGCATCTCAAGCATTTGGTGTCTGCACCAGCATTATGTTGTAAAAAACCCCTTGTGCTAGCCAGCTTGCATAAAGCATTTGGCTTCCCTCCATGAAGACCTCCACCCACATTTATTCAATAGCACTAACTGGCAGCACGATGAAGTGTTTGACTTGCATTTTTTTCCTTTGCTGAAATCTCTCACTGAAAGTAGACTTAAATGGAATAGGCTTTTATTTCAGATTTTAGACCTTGGAGCCAAACCTATGTTCAAACTCTTCTTTTACATATTTGCTCTCTGGCTTAGGCGTGTCTCTGTGTCTATTTTCTCTCCAAAGAAGAGTCTATGATAGTTCCCTGCCTCCCAGAAGCTTGTGGGACCTGTGCTTGGTGTGTTCAAGTCCAACACTACACAAAAATACTTCACTGTTGGCCTTACGCCAACTTTACAAGACCATCGATGCAATGTTTGGAGGACAAGTGTTGTAGAGTGGAACAGGACACTTAACCTGAAAAAGAGATGCACAGCACTTTTTCAGTTGCTGCCACCCCAACGAGGTTTTAAGATTAGCCTCCAATTTTCTTCGCATATCTTATCTGCAATTATTCCCTTCTGTTCATGCTGAAATCAGCACGGTGATGTGCTTGGTTAAATGCATTCACACGCAGGTGCCGTATAGACACATCAGGTCAGAATTAAGTCGGGGCCAGAGTTAATCTGCTTTGATTAGCTGTTGCTCCAATTGAGTTGCTATCATTAATTTTGTACGCTCCTTTCTGTGTGCAGACTAACTTAGAAATTAGCAGAGGGGGTTTTTTGGTGTGGCTGCAAAATGCCGGTCTGGAATTATTAATCTGGGCATGAAGCCAAAAGTGGAATACCTTAATATGGCAAAAAATTCCCAATGGTTCAAAATTCCTTATAACCACACAGAAATAAAAAGGTGGTGAGGAAGAGGAGAGGAAGAGATGGCCGCAAGCACGTAGCTTGGGCACGTTGATGAATTGGGCTAAACTCTTAGCTGTCAGTAGGGCTGTGCCAATTGGTACCAGCAAAGCAAGGAATTGTGCCTGTGTGTTGGGTGAAAGGAGACTGTGGTCTCCCTCGTCTTCTTTTTCCTTCCCCTGGTATGATTTAGATTAAACTCTTCACTGCCTAGAAGTTGTCTTCCTACTCCTGAGCTTCAGTTTTCCATTTTATTTCTCATCTTCCCAAGTCCCCCTCTCAATCCCTGGGTCCTCTTGCCTTGGGCTAGACCTGCACAGCCCTGGTGTGCACCCCTGTGGAGTAACACCAAGCACCGTTCCTTCCCCCAGGCTCCCTCTCTGCCTTTTTCACCCGTGTCTCCCATGCTTCCCTTTTTGCTGAGGGTTTTTGCTCCTCGTCATCCCAGGACAGGCTGTCTGCTTTTCTGCTTTTCTCCTCAGGAAGCTTGGGAACAATTCAGCCAGGAGGCCAGGGAGAGATCGAAGGTCGCTTCAGACTTGCAGGCAGAAGGGTTGGTTTGTGGCTCGCTTTCTCTTTTTTATTTAAACTTTGGGTAGCATCACTGAAAGAATTAAAATTCAAATTAAGTTTGTACTTTCATTCTCTTATTTGTGTGTACAGTATTTTCCCTCACTTAATTGCTGGGATTTTGCAACCTTGAAAGAGGGTTTTTTGTCTTGGGTTGTGGGGATTTTTTTCCTGCCAGGAAAATTTTGATGTTGCAACATGGAAAACACAAGGCTTTGAATACTTGCCCTTTGTTAGAGAAAGAGCTCCTTCAAGGGCTCGCATCTTTATTCTGTTTATTGATGTGGAAGCCTTTCTTCTGAAGGCCTCTCTTTTCTTTTTCCTTAAAGAAAGGGCAAGAATTCAAGTACTCGAGTTTTCCATGTTATAACATCTGTGTATTTAGTTAGGGCACAGAAGAAGAGCTCATAAAAGCCCCAGTGTTTCCCCGTCGTGTGTTTTTCCCCGAGGAAAACTCTCATGCCGCCGGCAGTGTGGCTGTTATCTGAGAAGGAGCAGAAGCATCAGAGTGACCAAGCGAAGCTTCTCCCTCGCCTTGTGCACCGCATGGGCACCTCATACCTCTTCAGGGTGACTTGGGGTGGGGGAATACAGAATATAAGCCGTGGCCCCTGCACTCCATCTCCTCAGCGCCCAGAATACTCATTCCTCAGCTGAAGCCAAGAGCTGATGGGGGGTGCCCTCTCCCACCACACTGCTGATGGAAGGAAGACAAAGACTGTGGAGATGGCTTTCCTCAGCCTGGGACTCTTTAGTTTGACTTGTCAATTCAAGTTAAGTTTTCCCTTGAGTTTAGCTTCCAAGCTGCAGGGCGGCTGGGAATGGAGTTTCTCTCTGGCCCCACCTTTTGAAGCAGAGCTGCTGTGCCGAGAGGAAAGCAAGACTTGGAGAGAGGAAAGCAAGACTTGGAGAGAGAAGCACCATGAGGAATCCAGCTCTGTAACCTCTGGTCCCCTGACAGTGCCACATCCCCAGTTCTGCTCTTTGTTCCAGGGACTTTTCCTGTATTTCATATTAAGAAGTCAAAGAAGCAGAAAATGCCTGGAGTCAGACTCTTGCGCTGCTCCTTTCCCTGGCGCTGTGAACCCAGGTTCCTGTCTGCGTCCTGACCCATCCAGCCCCTTAAAGGCTTGCACATGTGCTGGACTTACGTAGCCAAAGGGATTTCACTGGAGTCTGCTTGCAAAAATCAAGTCGTACGCATTGTGCTTGCCTTTCCGTGTGTGAGATCGAGGCAGGCACAACAACTGTGTCCTGCTCCTGAGCTTTGTGGTGTGCAGCCATTCTTCTGGATGCTGGAAGGAAAGGTGCTCCGAGAGCCGCACTGAGCTGCTTTCAGTACTGGCTGCAGCAATGTGCAGTTGCTGCTTGGAACGGGCTGCTGGTGTCTGATTCAGGCAGTGAAACCCAAGGGCTGAAGGATGGAAAATGGGTTTGACCTGCCTGTCTGGTCACCTTTGGCCCCTTAGATGCCATGGACAGTGGAGAAACTCCCTGGAGTTGATCTATACACCTAGCTGCCCAGCAATGTAAAGATAAAGATGTAGGAGGGAATTTTGCCTAGGTATGAAAAGAGAAGAGGAACTCACCTGCACAACCAGATCTGAGCTCCCTGAAGGCTGGGAAGGCTGTGTTTGAATCTGAACTGAATCCAGCCTAGGCTCTAGAAAAAGCAATGCCATGACTTAGATGTCATAGTATGTCTCTACTCTTGGTATAGATTTACATGCCTGTGTCTCTGGATGGGCGCTCAGAGCACTGTCAGTTGCAGAGACATTGCCACATAAAATACCTGGAAGCACCAAGTGCTTCTATTTTGGGCCACAAATTCCTGTGTATCCCTGGGCTGCTGTGTCTGCTCAGAAGTGCTCTCTAAGCAGCTGCACCCTCCTATCAGGATTCAGAGGAAAATGGTGTGGAGAGCAATAAGGGGGCAGGATTCAATTAGCAAGGAGTTCATCACAACACTTGGGGTCACATCCACTGGAAAGCAGAAGAGGCCATCTCTTCGCTCAGCAACCTCTTACCTGCAAAGCCCTCCCTGCTGGGCTCTCACAGCCTAATTGCTCTTAGTTAGTCTCTAGCTGATTGCACGATAGCTCTGTAAAATGGCTTTGCCCTCTTTGGATGTCTGTTCCTACATCAGACATAGTCCTTAGCTTCTCTCTCCTCAATCTTTACCCAAACGCTTTCGTTAATGCTCCTCCTTGCTTCTTCTTCGGTCAAGTTTGTGGGAACTTCGCCAAGTTGGCTGCTGGAAGTCCCTGACCATGCACTGTGCAGCCTATGAATCTGATTTCAGTTTTTGGAAGAATGAGGTAGGGGAAACCCGCTGTGCTTTGGTTCAGCCTTGTTTCCACATTGGCTTTTATGCGCTGCCAGTGGGGAGACTGCCAGTAAGAGGCAACTGCTGTTTTAAAGTGTACCAGGGGAAGAGAGAGTTCACAGTTCTTCTCTGTTTATGATTATTTCTTTGTCTTCTGGCATCCTGTCTGCAGAAATGGGAATTTTAAAAGAAGGTAAATGCTGGCCAACATCCCAAATCTCCTCACACCTGTGGGAAGCCAGTCAAATCACCTTCGCAATTTCATCTTTGTAAGGTTTCTCCTTGCCACTTTCCCATTTCTGTAGTTAAGAGTCTCCTTGAAGTTTTTATGCCACAAGATTACGCCAGAAGCAAAGCCACTTGCATCTGGCCCTTTTTCGGCGCTGATGCTTTCCAGGATGTGGTCCCGTCCTCCCTACAAAGGATCCAGATCACACTCTCCTCTCTGATTGTTTACAATTCATGTAGCAGAGAAGTGTTAGGATGGGGGGTTGTCTTTATGAAGAGCACATTTAAAGTTAAAACAAGGACTTTCTCTGGCCATCCACATGGTGCTTAACTTTGCATGAACAACCTATCTGAGATTAACCTTAACCTTTACTACAGCGTGTCTTTTACTTACATTTTCAAAGTGCCATTTTAAATGCTGCCTGGACTTGCTCGCCTTTCAACAAATGCTGCAAGTGAATTCCCTTAAATAGCAGCTGCTGACAGAGCAGCTCTGCCTGTGTTTAGTGTGAAGCCATGGCCAAGATCCAGGCGAGGTAGGAGTGGCAGGAGCACAGCCCGGTGCTGTCCCTTGGGTATCCCCACAGCCCTCTCACCCCAGGGCTCATTCCCTGCCTTTTCACAAGGGATGCAAAGGTTTGGAGGGGCAGCAGCTGGGGATGGGTTGATGGGTGCAAGAGCAGAGCTGGATGCTCCTCACGTGTTTCATGGGAGGTTTGCAAATGTGCCAGAGCAAGGGGAAGTCCCTAAGCAAATTACCATGCAGGATACGGCACATCCATCTCCACCTTCCTGCCCACGGCTTGTGCTCGGGCACCTGCCCTGTCTCGGGGGGAGGGAGGGTGGGAGAGCCTGGCCCCCTGCAGAAGCTGTCCCGCTCCACCACAAGCTGGGTATGCGTGTTGGAGAGGGGAAGGGAGTGTGTGTTTGTGTGTGTGTTGGTTGTCAGCTCTCAGCCCTGCCCTGACGTCGCGTCCAGCTGGTGCAGGAGTCAGATGAGGGCAGCCCAGCCTCTCCTTACAGGTTGGGCGGGTAGGAAGGATTAATTTCCTCTTCCATCCTAGCCACGCAGTCCTGGCCTTATTCCATGGTAGCAATTCTGCCCAGGGCATAGAAATTCACCAGCACATGCAGTGTCTTTGGGTTGTTTTTCTATTTTCTTTTTTTTTTTTTGTACAGTCCCTAAGAATAGCCTGGATACCTTTGAGCTGAGACCCTTGTTTCCTAGATTTAGAGGGGTGAAGCAGGATAAAAGGCTATGAAGAGACAGCTGTGACTTTCCAGCAAGCCCCAGCTACTTGGCAAACAAGAGCCTAGAAGCTCTTTTCACCTTAACAGCTCACGGAAACAGAAATTCAAGACCAGCTAAGGCAGGTGAACAAATGAGGCTGAAGGCTTTAAAGGGCCTGCCATCACCAAGTGAGGTCTCCAGGTCCTCCAGCGTAGCTGCCTTTCCTTCAGACATACAGCGAAGGTGTGCGGGCTGGCTCGTGGGGTGCGCTCTGACATGCAGCATGTCCGCCTGTGGCCATCAGTCCTGATTCAGCAAGTAACACCAGCAGCAAAGTGGGCTTTACCCTGGCCCCACCTGGAAATCAGGGCAGCCTGAGTACTTACAGGGAACATCTTGCTAGGACCGTGGGCCTGCTCAGACTAGAAAAACCCGTATCAAGCCCTGCTGCTCTGTCAGCAGTACGCTCTTGCCACAGTCTCCATCCACCAGTGCCCTGGGCTTTCCCCATCACTTGTGGGCAGCAGATGCTTAACGCTGTGGCTGTATGGCGGAGGCGGAAACAGTTTTCTCACCCAGCCCAGTTGACTGGGATGTGAAAACATTCCCAGTCGTCATGAAGGTCCCGCGTTTGCCTTTAGGATACAACGATGCATTAGGACTACTACTTCTGAGGAGCCGATGCACTTGGAGCTCACACCGCATTTGTACTGGCATAGCCTAAACTGATGAACTCCTCTTGTACCCTCCTCCTGCCAGTCAAAATCCTGGCAGTGTACAAAGCTGGGGCCCAAGAATTGGCATGGATGTGTGCATCAGTATGTGGTGTTTACCCAGAAGGCTGGTGTAGCTTGCTCCACGTGTGGTCCATGATGTAGGTGATGGGACCCCCTGCAAGGAAGAGTGATGGAGAAACAGTGAGTTATGGTCACATTAGAGAGGAGGTTAATCTAATGGGGAACAGCATCTGGGTTGCTGCCACAACTGGGGTGTTTTAGGGGATCTGAGCATAGATTTAGGCATTGTCAATGCACAGAAACACAATTGCTATATAGGATATGCAAGTCACTTAAAGCTTTTCCACCCGTTTTAATTAGCTTCTCAATGTCAGCACACCACTTGGGACTAAATGTTTAAGGTGAGTTCCTCAAGGCTGTACTATCTTGCTCTGAAAGCACATGATAGTGTAGAAATAATATCCAGGTATTAAGAAAAGGAAAATGCTTGTAGCTATTACTCTGGTTTGTCTCTCAGCAATGCTTCACCATGCAGTTTGTAGATTGTCCCTGATGTTTAAACTGGCATTTACTTACTCCTCCAGTCTTGGGTTTTTCCGTGCAGGGAACAGAGAGAGCTGGGAGAGGGAAAGATGGCGGGCTGCGAAATGCTTTGAGCTGTATCGTGCCAGAGGAGCAACTCCCCAAGTTCAGTGGTCAGTATTTAGTACTGGAAAAGGAAAATAAAATCAACATAGTCTTCTTCCCTCCATCTGCTCCCAGCATAGTTACACAGTGATGAGTGGGGTCTGGGAGTGTTTTTTGGTTTATAACAAGAAACCACCTTGTCCATCCAGCTTGCTTTCGTCAAATTGTGCAGCCTTTGAGAGGACCAAGCCCACCGAAGGCAGAAGGGCCATGTAGGACACATAGCAGTGACAGCAGCCGCAGGTCCTCGCAGTAACTAAAAGCCTTCATCTCTTCTGTCCTAGTTCTGGATACTGCGGGCCAGGAGGAGTTCAGCGCAATGCGGGAGCAGTACATGAGGACCGGAGACGGTTTTCTTATAGTCTACTCGGTGACGGACAAGGCTAGCTTCGAGCACGTGGACCGGTTCCACCAGCTGATCCTCAGAGTCAAGGACAGGTGGGTGCCGTGGAGCCAGGCGCTGCCTGACCCTGCTCCTGCCACTCTGGAGACCGTGCCGTGGGGCCGGTTGCACATCTCGCCCTGCCTTTCGCCTCCTGGGTGTCTCAGGGCATGTCCTTGTGTGTGGGTTCGTGGACCTACATATGAGGAATAAGAAGCGTTTTACCACTTCTGAGAAGCATGTAGTGCTTTCAGTGTGGAAAAGTTCAGTAGTGTTATGATGGAGTGGAAATGGGTCTGGAAGGGAGAAGCTCCTGCCAGAACGGTCTGGCAGAGCAGTGTGAGAAAAGCAGATCAGACACCTTTGAAGGTAACCAGTTTGGCTCTGAAGAGGGAGGAGGGATGCTCTGTGCAGAGTGCAGGCACTTTGGGAGCACCAGCAGGGAGACAGCAACCATTTAGCCCTAATCATTTTGTGTGTCCTGGCAGCATCCTTCTTTCCCTGCCTTCAGTTTGTGCCAAACAAACCTTAGAAGGTCCTGCATGATTTGGGCCTGTGAACAAGAGTCTTGAAGGGGAAGACGGCTCACGTGGGAAGGAACTGTATTTCTTACAAGGGGTGTAATGCAGTTAACGCATCGTGCTCTGTAGCGACCATTTTCAATGAATAAAACATCTCCGCGTGACTGGGGAGAAAGCAAGAGAGGTCGCCCGCTCCCCTCTTTGCGCACGCATGGGAGAAGGTAGCGCTGAGAGTTGAATCGTGGAAAGCAAATGCGTCCTGACAGAGCGAGGGGAAGCTGCCAGCTTATCTCCGAAATAACTCCCTCTTCCCATCCCAGTTCAGGAGGCGATGAATCCATCCTCACTGGGTGGGGTGTGAATTAGGCCCTTATATGTCTGCAGCTTTGAAACACTTAGTTTTTCCATTCATAATGGCTTTTAATTATGGAAGTCATCAAGAAAAGCCACCAGAGGTTTCAGGCCTCGTTGCTGGCTTCCTTTCGCAGCTCTGAATAACTTCCCCACAGGAAGGGTGGACTCGTATCATGTGAGGTTCAGCTGTGAGAAAGCTGACAGCTCTTCCAGTAAAGCATCCAAAGTGGAGCCCACAAGAGTGAAAAGCAAAGGAAAAACCACCCTTTGATTTCATCTAAATGAAGAAAAATGTCAGTCACTCAGTCTGCCTCCCAGATCACGACAGTCTTTTCTTCACTGCCAGCTCAGCTTGGGGCAAATTAAATCTGTTTCTGAAAGCTGAAGAAGACAGGACAGCGTTTCCGGCAACCTGCCCCAAACCGATGTCGGTTTTATCTAATTGAACTTTGTGAAAATAAGGTGCAGTATTCACTGTTTTGCTCTAGACTGAAACTTTTACCCCTCCGTACGCCGTGCAGACTCCGCGGCCGGCGTGTGAGAAGCAGGAAGTGAAACAGACTGGTGGGGTTGTTTTTGTTTCCCCGCTCAACGCCACCGAAGCGCACTGCGCGAGGAGCTTAACGCTTCGTCCAAAACCAGAAAATTGCAGCAGTAGGAGCAGCATGAGTAAAGAAACCATCCTGCCAGACCCACAGGTAGCTGGGAGCAGAGCATCGCCCTGGCTTTCAAGCTAACAGTCAGTTTTGGCAACTTAAAACCCAAAGAAATAGCAGGCTGCCGCGTTAGCAGAGCCGTTCAAAGCCTTCCTCCTGTTTCTCTCCATAACCTTCATTACAGTAAAACTTCCAACTATGGTAGCTTTGTCCAACTAACAGTCGTACGGCTTACAACAGGGAACAAAGTCCCCATAGAGTTTTATGCCTGATGTAAACAAGGCAAATGAGATACCGTCCAAATGTAATCCCTTTCTTATCAATGTGCTGCAAGCCAAAAAGGAATCAAATAATCCAGACAAGCAAGTGTTTTGCTCCAGAATGATCAGAGTCAAGATATATCAATGCTCAGGTATTAAAATTAAATCAAAGCCACATTATCAGAATGAGTAACTGTAAGACTGATTTAAAATGCAGAGTGCAGCACGGTATTTTTCCAGCCAGAGCAATGGGGCAGCGTGCCAGAGAGAAGATGGAGCCCTTATCGTCTCGATGAAAAATTACACGGAACTGCTATTTGAAAATCCAGAGTTACTCCAGGAAGTGTTTTATCCAAAATGAGTATGGCCAGCTGCTCCTTTCCCCAGTAAAATCTGCTCTGTTACAGCAGAAAACACTGGAATCATTTTAGGAGGGTTTAAAGTTAAATATAAGAAAATAATACTGCAATAACTGTCAATTATCAGAAGGGACCTCCTCCCTCCTAGCAGTGGGTAAAGCCCTGCAGCACGACTTTGCTCTCCGTGTCATGCAGCCGGAGGAGAGGCTCCGTATGGGAAGTGGGGTGGGGTGGGCAGCAGCTGTGCTGCCAGGACCTTCCGTGGCACGAGCTGCCTTGGTTCTGTTTAATTACTGGAGCTACGGGGATTTCTGCTGGGGGAGAACCTGACCCACATACCTCGTCAGGAGAGCCTTGCAGTGGACATGCCGTGGAGAGATGGGTCTCTTCTCAGGTGGTGGCTGGAGACACTCACTTACATGCCCAGTAAAGTTAGAGAAATACTGACTATTATTACAGAGGTAGATGGGTTTGGTGCAAAAGGATGGTTGTTCATCAGGTTTTTGCTCTGGGATTAGAAGCAAGAGATGGTAGGAAATAGCATCTGGAAGCTTAGCAAGACTTTTTGGTTCCCTCCAGCCTCATTCCAGCTACCACTGCCAGTCTTTCAGTTTGTCTTGGGGTAACAGCTGATGGGGATCTTTGCTCCCTGTCATTTTCTCCCCCATTTGATGCCCCTCTAAGCACCAGCTCCCAGATCCATCTCTTCTTCCCCCACGGTTGCTCTCAGTGAATGACCAGGACATAAACTGACACCAGTTCCTCCACCATACCTCGTTACCTTGCAATGATGAGCTGCTGCCAAGATATGCAGTTACTGAGAAGCCTTAACTGTTACAAAAGAGTCCCAGTCTCCTGTTCAAGATCTGTTTGTATGTCTCAGTTAATTTCCTGACTAATTCTGTAGTTCTTTCTTCACCTAGTTGGGTCTTCAGGCTTAGCTGTTACCAGGCATTGCAAAAACGATGACACTAAGTCCCTGAAGTGCCTGCAAATAAGAAGGAATGTGTGCATGCATGCAACTTGTCAAGTAAATTTTCACAATATTAACATATGGGTAGCACAGTCTGGGGGCTCATGTGTGTTCGTTTGGTCTTTCTTTATATTTCTTTACACGTATGTGCTGTGTCTGTAGCTGAAAATGTTAGATGATGGCAGCATCAGAAAGTGAAACTTATGCTCAGCATTTTTTATTGTAGTCTGCTAATAATTGGGTGGTGGTTTTGATTTTTTCCAGAGAGTCCTTTCCAATGATTTTGGTGGCAAACAAAGTTGATCTAATGCATTTACGGAAAATTACAAGAGAACAGGGAAGAGAAATGGCAACAAAACATAATGTAAGTTTGTGGTATTGTTTAATTGGTTGTTGTACGTCCCATTACAGGCATTCAGAATTGAATTCTCTGCTCATCTGGAGCTGAATTAAAGCATTTCTCTTACAATTGAACATTTGCAATTACATTTTTGACTACTGCTAAGTAGTGGCTATGCAGTTTCCTTTCAGTAGGTCCAGTTCTTCATTGAAACTAGAACCTCTGCTGTGCACCAGGCTGTAGCAAAGCTGTGGCCATCACAAAGCCATGTGTACGAGGTGTCTGCAAGTGGTGAGAAATGTGAAATGTTCAAAATGAGGGAAGAAAGTGCACTCTCCTGGAGTGAAAAGGCGGAGTCGGGCATTAGGAAGTAAACCCAGGTGTCTGCAGGAACGGAGGGTGTTAAAGATAATGAAGTTACAGGGTTGTTAAGCCTGTAAAATCTGGTCCACCATCTTAGCTCTGCATTACTCATGCCGTAGTTTAGCCTGAGAAATTGGTCTTGGATGGGTGCAAGTCCCATGCTACTCCACTAATCACCTCTAAATGCCAGCAGTCCTGAATACCCAGAGGGACACAACTCCTGTAGGAGGAACTGAATGGAAAGATAAAGGCAAACAGGAGACCTGAGACCTCTTGGCAGTTTGCTGTGCCTAAACAGCAGGCTGTGTGGTGTTTCTAAAGAAGCCACGATGGGAGTTTGGCAGGACTGGTTCACTCCCTCCTCTCCCCAAGGAAGCTCATTTCTGTAGGAGCCAGGACACCTAAACTGCAACACAACATGTTGCACCCATCTGTACATGCACGCTTTGGAAAAGGCCATGTACGAAAATACCTTATCAGAAGCAGTTTTATAAATCTGCCAGCGTGCTGGACGAGCACTCTAGGAGGCCCCATCTGGCTGTCAGACTTTGAAGGAGAAGATCATTTTACACTGAAGGGGAATTGTAGTCATGAAATATTCATGCAGTAGTCCTAATAAAATGTGGCAAGCAAGAATTTTTGGCAAGTGTTCGTCTTTCAACAACCTTCGGCTATTTTCATGTCTGCAAGCACAGCTTAGGGGGAGAGAACATCTGACGACATGAAGTATATGATTATTCTTCCCCAAACCCGGAGCTCTGATAGCAGCTGGTTTGCCTGGTGCTTATTCCGGACCTTTTGTAAGCGTTCGCTGACCTTGCTGTGAGCGTGAATGTGTTGATAGCAGTGCCATGACAACGCTTTGTTTACCTCTATTTCCCTGGTCTCTTAGGCACCCGATTTCTCTAGCCTTTAGGGTTTTTCATTTTGAGACTGGTTTGCTACCAGTGTGTAGGCTGTTACTAATCTCTTTTGTGATACGCTTCTCTCCTCCAGATTCCCTACATAGAAACTAGTGCCAAGGACCCACCTCTAAATGTTGACAAGGCCTTCCATGATCTCGTGAGGGTAATAAGGTAAGCTGCAAACTCTTCACTTGCTCACTGCCCGTGGACGGGACGTGCAGGAGTCCTGGCCCGGAGAGCCAGGAGCCAACTTTTGGGGAGCAGGGGCCAGGTGGTTTGGTTGGGGGTGGGAGATTCCTGGAGTTTATTAAACTTTCTTGTCCTGTGTCTGCATAGAGATGTTACTAGTACTTAGTTACCCTTGCAGGACATGAGTGCTAGGCAGCATGAGAACTAGCTGTGGCCATGACGAGAATATATTATTCAATGAACAGTGCAAAGCCTATGATAACGATCAGCTTTAAAAGGCCTGTATTAAAAGCTCTGGACCAGTAACTTGGGTTTTCATAGCTTTGTTCTCTCAGGGTCTCGTGTTGCCAGAGGTTAAAAAGGACTGGCAAAAAATTCCACAAAATTCTAATTTTGTAGGTGACTGCTAACATTTTTTGCTCACTAAATGGAAAAAATTAAGCCGCTTTATATGAGAAACAGCATGACCTAATGGCTAAGCCACAGGTTTCCTCCTCAGACTGCAGAGGTTTGTTCCTAGTTTTGGCACGAGCTGCCTTTGCTCGCCTTGGCAAATGCCTGCTCCCCGGGCGAAGCCCTGCTCCAGCTGCCGGCAGGGAGGGACTGCCTTCCAAAGATCCCGGCTGCCCTGCGGGAAAAGAGCTGCATGCACATCTCAGCATCTCGGCTGATAACTTCAAATCTCTCTCAGAAGATTTGTTTTTCTGGCATCAGTTGTTTGCCAGATTTTTCTAGGCCCTCATTTTTCATGTTTTGGGAGGGTGCTGAGCTGAAATCATGCTCCTCCCCGCCGTGCAGTCAAAGTGCCTCACTCGGCAATTAAACCATGAGGCATTTATTCACAGCATATCTGTACTTGTGAATATCTTAGCGCAGCCTCGAGTCAGCCTCTATCAAAAGCAGATGGTACTGCCCACTCTTCCCACATGTCTCAAAAGCAGGGGGCAGAAAGTCTTTGGAGAACTACAGAGCTGAGTTGGAAATGTCCCAAGCTATTTCCCAACTGTTCTGTAACTCAGCATTAGCTGGCTAGATATTACTTTCGTGTTACAGTGAGCACTTAACCACCATCTATTCTACTCTCAGGGAAAAAAAAATATAGCCAAAATAAGATGGTGAGGCTCTGTTTACTTTCTCTATATAACACGACTCCAGACAGGCTGGAAGGAGCGTTGTAATGAGACATCACTAAATTCAAGCCCTTAAAATGCTCCCCATAACCTCAAAAATAGGTGATGCACATCAGTTCCCCGAGTAGTCACCATGAAAGTCATTGCCAGCCAGCTGAAACCCTCCATGGCATCAAGGGCACCAGAGATGTTCACAAGAGCTGGGACTCAGGTTAATTCAGAGAGCAGAGAGATGCTGTGTGATCTAGCTCGTTATTTGCCACAAAGCAGCTTTGCATGGTCTTTGGATGTTGCAAACTGTCCGCAGCCGTAGGATGGCATCACCCACCAAGTATTGCTTTTCTATTTTTTAAGTGAGCTTTTCCAAATAAAACATAATTTTACAGCTCCCTACTAACTGTGTCATTCCTGGAGTGCTTTACAAACGTAGAGGCTCCTCAGAGCCACTATGAGTTTGTAGGGTGAGGACGCTCCTTCAGGGTTGGCACTGTTTGTACTCCTTGCACTGGGCTGATTCCTAGTTTATTTAGCTTCATCCAAGAAACTGTTGTCTGGAAGTAATCCAGAAAGGAGTGGGGTGATTGAGTCTGCCCGACAGGTCTCTTAAATTTGCTGATAACCCTTTTCTGCCGCAGCAGTTGCGTACACAAGGACTGTCACAGCAGAAATCTTGAGTGGGTGTGGGACATGGTTTTCTGGATCTCTAAAACAGTTCCAGAACACTGTGAACAGCTTGCGGCTGCTTAGTGTGTATCCAAATTAACTTTAAAGTATTTTTTTTATTTCAGCTTTCTAGTTTTGAGCTTTAAGTTTTATGTTTTTCATGCGTCCAGCCTTCATCCTCGCTGAAAAAGATTCTTTTTAGCCAAAGCTGAGTTTTTCAGGTGGCTGCAAGCATTTGGGAGCTGAGGCTGTAAGAAAAACATCAACTAAA
This sequence comes from Haliaeetus leucocephalus, assembly GCF_000737465.1. Lineage (NCBI taxonomy): Eukaryota > Metazoa > Chordata > Aves > Accipitriformes > Accipitridae > Haliaeetus > Haliaeetus leucocephalus. Next base: position 20,904,993 of record NW_010972437.1, read on the forward strand.
GCCATAATGGTTTGTCCCCCACCTATGTCTCATCCTGGTCTGGATAACTTGGTCTAAACACTCAGTTTTGTGCCTGGCATATTACATAGCGAAGAGGCTAGTTTTGAACTATTCAAACTCTCAGGTTGGTTATTTAAACACTGTTTGCATCTACAGAAGCTGCCAGTGTTTGTATGGTTTATCTTGCAATAAAATCTAAGGCTACAGGCTGCCTATCAGGTCTTGGAACTACAAAGCTGCCTTCTGTTGAATTTGCACCGCTGGGGTAGCTGAGTTGCAGCTGGGCTGCTGCAAACAGGCACAGTTGCAAACAGGCGTTTGGGCAATGCCTCATCTTAATGAAAAGAGAGAAGACCTCAACGTCACGTTTTAGAGGGTGCTCACAACCCGCCTGACTGATGGGGGCTGCTGCGGCGTGCAGGAGTGCTCTCAGCTGCGTGTTCCTGGCGGCTGTGACTTCCCACAGCCAGGGACATCTTTCTGGGGTCAGCTTGCTCTCCGTGCTCTGGTGCTCTCCGCAACTTCTAGGGGAGGCCAGAGCCCCATCGGCAGCAGACTCTGTTTTTTCATTATTATTTTTTAGCCCCCTTCCATAACCAAGTCCACAGCAGTGCAGCTGGCTAAGGGCAATGCCAGCTGAAAGCAAATCTTTCCAGGAGGGTTTATTTCTCTGCACTCTGTATCTCTTTCAGCCTCTTCCCTAATGAGCCTTAGCAGCAGTGTGATGGATGGCGTTGCATTGCTTAGAGCATCCGTGTTTCCCGGAGCAGCCCCTGGCAGGGGAGGAGGCAGCAGTTCACCCAGGGCAACCGGAGGCATAGTGCCCTGGCAGGACGTACATCCCTGCCGTCAGCCTTAATGTTCGCTTATGGCTTCTTTCCTCCTTCCTTAAAAATGCAGGCGGTTGTCTTGTTAGCTGTGTGGCATGAAAAGCCATGTGGTGCTGGCAGGGTATATGGAGAGGTATATGCAAATATACATACGCATGCCAAGATGCCATTCTGCTGGCTGCCCAGAGCTCTGGATGCCGATGTCCGACCCAGCCTCGTGTCTCACCTGCATATTTCCCTCTCTGTCTCCCAAACCAGGCAACAGATCCCAGAGAAAAGCCAGAAGAAGAAGAAAAAGACCAAATGGCGAGGGGACAGAGCCACGGGCTCCCACAAACTCCAGTGCGTGATTTTGTGACGGGACCGCCTGGGAGTGCCTTGGATGCCTCCCTCCTCCCCCCTTGACCCACCGCCGACCCAGGCGAGGAGCAGCAGCAGCCCGCCGCCCCCTCGGGCTCCCCACGGCAGCTCGGGCTCGGAGGAGGGGGCTCGACGGGGTCCGGACCCCCCCGGAGGGGGGCTGCATGTCGGGGCCGGCGTGGGAGCCGTGCGAATGGGAGGCGGAAGGGATCAGCAGGACCTCGGCTCTCGAACATCCCCAGCGCCTTCCAGGGGCCTCCATGATGTTTATTTAAAAAAAAAGGGGGGGAGAAAAAGAAAAAAAAAAAAGTGTTGGTTTTATCTGCAAACATTTCTCCTTGTGACCCATTTCTGAACAGCCATGAATAGCCCCCCTGTTTGGTACAGTCATCTGTGTATGTGTGGGGGAAGGGAGAGGGCTTTTCTTTTCTTTCTATAATTTTTTTTTTTGTCCTCTTCTCCTTTTTCGTTGTTTGCTCAGCGAGTGTTGGGTTGCAAAGAAACACGGCCGGGGTTAGATTTTTTGCACTGAACTCTCTCTTAGGCAGCAGTGCCAAAACACGACTTCATATGAAAGTGCATAGATTTGGAGGAAGAAAATGAATTCCAGCTGCTCTGGGTGCTCCAGACATTGTGTCAGACTCTGGAGGGCAGCCAGCTCACAGACCATAAACTCCAGCTTAGGAAAGGAGGTTTGGGCTTGGATTATTTTTTTTTTTTTCCTTACCCTTTGTCAAGAGGTTTTGTTTCTGTTTTGTAATTTGGGGCATGTCAAAGTTAAGATGTTTTGTTAACCTGGAAGTATTTAAATTAAAGTAATTTACAAATGGAAGGGTATGTCATCTTTAAGGGGGGGGAAAGGGAGAGAGGAAGTAAAACCTGAACTGAATTTGTTATCTGGGTGTTGAATTTCTCCCTCATAAATGTGTGTAAAGCCGTGTGATCTAAATCCCTCTTTATTATTCCTTAACCTTTCCCTGCAAAGCCATTCTTGGGTAGATGAATTGTTTTGCTTTTCCCAGGCTCATCTCGTACACAGAGAAAAAAATCTGTTTATGGGCTTTGGCTCAATGTTTCTTCATTTCTTCTTCTTCCTCCTTCACTGAGAGTTGGTGACTTGAAAGGAAGAGGTGTTTTGAAAATGATTCAAGTGGGATGTGTCTCTTCATAAGCTTACTATATCTAAAATGTCTCTCTGAAAACAGCAAAGGCTAAATATCTTTATGCCTTATGAAAAGGCAAGGCAAAAAACCTGCAGCCATTCAAGCCACCATCTGTAGCACCAGAAATATGGTTGTGCCCATCCTGAAGGGGCCACACGTTCTTTCACACCTTTCCTGGCACTAAGAATTGCAGTGGCAAATTTTTCTTCAATTTAATGGATTGTCATCTGCTGGACTGAAGCCATCGGCTCCATTCACAGGGTCACCAAACCCCTTTAAAAGTAACAACTTGCTTTTCATCAGCTTGAATCCTATACAAATATGCTTTATAGGCATGACTTAAAATATTGGCAGAGTATGAATGCTTGAGATTTGTGTGTCTGAGCGCAGAAAATCCTAGTACTGGATATTGAAGATCCATTCAAGATGGTGGATCATCACAGACTTAGTTGTTTACATTTGTCTTTGCAACCTGTTTGCCACCGGATTTCGTTTCTTGACTCTTTGCCAGGCCACCTTTTAAAAAGGGAGTTGGCTGCTGATTATTTTTCAGGTGAGTGAGGCTAATGAAAACATTTTCCTAATTTGTCCAGTCTTCATCACAGCCAGAAGATGGCAAATGTCTGCGGCTGGCTCAGCGAGCTGTGATGCTGGCTCCATTGCCTCCGTCCCCTTTTGTGTGATGACAGATGCTGGGGATGGATTAAGGAGGGGGATATTGGAAAGAAATATCTTTTGTGGACTCTTAACGTTGGATGTGGGCCATACGCTTCAGTAAAGTTGCAACACCCTGTGTCAACCGAGATCTGGCTCCAGACCTTCACAGCATTTCTCCCACTTTATTGTTTTCTTGTTGGCTGAACTGCGGTGACTGAACCCATCTGGGTCAAATCCTGGCTCTTGAGACTTGCCACTATCTTCTGGAGGTGAAGAGCTCCCTGTAGGCATTTCATTTGTTCTGCCTTGGAAACCTCTAGTAAATCAGAAGATGTCTGATATTTGCAACCAAACCAATTTGCTGTAACCCCCGTTGCCACTTTCCTGCCAGAATCCTTGTCTAGCCTGACTACTGGCTTAATTTTTTTAATTAACACAACTAATGCTGTGGAATCCCCCCCACAAGAAGATGATGGCATTTTCAGGGAGCCCTGTTAATACCCCCTAGAGCCCTTCCACTTAAAAATAACCTGATTTCTGCTGAAACCCCTCATCATTACTTTTATCTAACCCATTGGGAATACTTGCCTGAAAACAGCATGTGTGTATCTTGAGTCACATCTGCTGGGTACTCAGCACTGCGTGTGAGAAATTACCTGCTTTTTCTGAAGCATCTTAATTGTTTCTTCAGCTTCTTTAGCAATTAACAGCTATTGCAGAATAATGGGGAGGAAGAGAAAGGAGCAGATTAACAACTGAATATGGATAGTGGCAAATGGGGACAGCATGCCCGTTTCCTTCCATGTGCATCAACTTGTTTATAGCAAGGAGTGTTTTCCAACAGGGATCGCATCTCTAGCAAGTCTAGGGTGCTCAAAATAGCGAGGTGTACAAAGCCTACTGCCATCTAATTCACCCTTTCATATTCAGGGCCATTGGGAACCCAAGAGCACCTTCCCTGCTATACGCAGCACCTAGGCACCTGGGTTGTGAGACACCGGTTGGCGGTACTTACACTACAAAAAGCACCAGCTGTGCTGGTGGGTAGCTTTTTTTTTTCTATGGAGCATCCAGTGGATAGGCACTTTTTTGCTGTGGTCAGAGACAGTCTGGAGAAGGATCCTGTAAGGGTGTGCTTGGGGGTTATTTAACAAAGAGCTGATGGTCCGAGTGACCTAACATCTTCAGCCCCTGGGTTAATCTGCATTCGCTTGTCTCGGAGCAATCTGGTTCCTCTTCTACTAAACAGGAATTTAGAAGGTAGAGCTGGCCATAGCCTTACCTTGCTTTCAATATACACTTTCAAACAAAATGAAAAGAGAAGAGGGATAAAACCTTGCAGACTTACTTGTATTTGGTAATGAAATGGCCTCCTTTTTTCATTTTAGACACTGAACAATATTTGTAAAACAACAAAAAAAACCTTAAGCTATATAAGTTTTGGCTTCGTAAAGGCATAATCACCTCCCGAACCAGGGATCTCATCCCAGCTGTACCACTGCCTTCAGGTGAATCATGTTGCTGTTTCCTCCCTCAGGTCCTTCTGCCTATAAAGCAGACACTGGCTTGTTTTCTTACTGGCTTTTGAGATGTATGGCATTTATTGTACAGGCAGAGTCATCTGTCTGTCTACCTTTGTCTCTCATTTAAGGGAAAGGGGAGGTGGGAAGGAAGAGAAGGAAAAGTACCTGGCTGAAATAAATACATTTTCCTCTGGTGTAAGCAGAGGCTTTAATTGTCCCTCTCTGCCTACCAAATCTAAATGGAACAAAAGCCTGGTAACAATAAAAACAAACAAAAAAAACCACATGAGCAGGCCTGCAGGTGGTGGGCTATCTACAAACCTGCTTTCTTGGCTGTCTCAGCCAAGGCCAGTGCTATTGCTGGCAAAGCTGCTAAATGACAGTCTGGGTACATCTGAGTAAGCCATTTTCAGACGATGGTGCTCAGCAGAAAAACACTAGAGATGGTGAACAAGACAAGGAAGAGCTTAATGAGGGGCTGAAATTGCTTAGTTTGGATCAGATGTTTCAGTTTAACAAGAGGCCATTGCAGTATGTTGCTCTGTTCCTTAATCTGTCATAATTAATTTTGGCTGGCTCTTTAAACATACAGCTGTACTAGAATTTGTAAATTGGGATAGGCTGAGGGTTTTAGACATACACGAGATGTCTCGTCTCGAGAGGAAATGAGTATTGTTAGGCACGGAGAGGGCAGCATTGTGATACTGGCTCAGGCCTTTCCTTTTTTTTTTTTCTTTTTTTTTTTTGCTTGTTACCATCCTAAGGCCAAAACAGACTGCTCAGAGCCTTGTTCAGCTCCAGTGATTTCAAGGGATGGTTGTTAAAAGCTGAAGTGCTTGGGAAGGAGGCAATCCGCCCAAAGCTCTGCTAAGAGTAGAATATAATGAAGAATATAGAATATAATGAAGAATACAGAATATAAGAGTGTTTTAAGAGATAACAACTTGTGGACTACTCCAAATGTCAGGGTTCAGATAATGTATTTCCTAATGAGAGAGAGAGAGAGGGCTTGAGAGAAGTTGAGCATTAAAGAAATAGCCAAGCCCCTGTGACAACTGCCACATCAAGCTCTGTACCTAGGACTGGACGGAAAAGCGCTGTGTCTGGAAATCCAAGTTCTGTGAGCTGGGGTTCAGTGGCCAATCTATCTGCTGTAGGCTGGGCAGAAAGGAGGACCTTTAGTGCACTTATGAAGTACTGCATTACAGCTACACAGCAAACATGACAGTAAAAAGGAGACGAAGGATGCTGTGGCACAGGGAGCGTTGCAGTTCTTGGTCACTGCTCCCTGTGCTGGGAGGTCTGCTGGGGCCAGCAGTCACATAGGCTCAATTCTGTGTCTTGTATATATGTACTTAATGCTGTCTGAGATACCTCGGGGTATCCAGGGTGTTTGCCTGGGAGTTTCAGATGTAACACAAGACCTATGGGAGATCCAGGTAAGATTCACCTGAGTGTCTGAAATGGCTCCAGATGTGTGTCTTCAGGCAGCTAGCTGGCTGTTTGAGAGCTCTTTCCTATTTCACAGCAGCGCTCTGAGAAAAGTCTGTGGATATTTCAAGTGTCTGGATATTCTAGCTCTTCTCCTGCAAAGTGATCTCACCTGCTTTTTAGGGACTCACCGATGCATCAAAACAAAGTCTGAAGTAGAAGTCACCAATTTTGCAAAATGTATTAATTGCATCATGCAGGCTAAGCAATCTCATGAGTATCACTTGCACAATTAGGCTGTAAATAATTCAATATTTGGCTATCAGGGATTCCATCGATATTATGCAGGCTTTTTGCTTCTTTTTCTCTTGCATGCAAGGGAAATAAATATTTCATAGGTGACCTCACAGACACAGTTTCTGGGATGACATGGGACTTGCTTGCAACAGAACAGAGCAGGGAGACGACTCTGCGTGTGCCGGATCCCACAACCGGGAGGGACAAGGAGGAGCAGCAGCACGGAGGTATGCTCTGGTTTGGGGGTTTTTACCCACCACTGTGGCAAATCCCTCCAGCTTGAAGAAGTCACACGTAAGTGGCCAGCAGGTCAGGCAGACCAAGGCTTCCCGAGGCAGGAGAAACGTGCGGGTGCTGCATCGCTGCTGTGTGCGGTGCCGAAGGGAGGGGGCCAGGAGAGGAAAGCTTACGCTCAGCATGTGAGACCTGCCAGGTCGGTGAGCACAAGGGTTAGTGTTCCCGACAGTGATGGGGATGTCCAGCAGTGCTGAGTGCGGAGTAGAGACAGGCAAAATCACCTAATCCTTCTGGCAGTTTTGGGACAGCTTTTTTATTTCTTTTGAATTGAGGGCTCCCTTTGCCAAATCCTGGGGGACCAGCAACATCATGCTAAGCCCAGCTCAGCAGCCTGACCTGCCACAAGTGTTACTACTTCTCTGGTTTCCATCCCTCCTCCCAGGTCTCTTCTGCAGACCAGGGCATGTACAACATAGTCTGAGAGCTCAGACTGGGCATGTGGTCAGGTCCAGGAGCCAAAGAGAAGGGACTCAGACAAAATCCTGGATTTGCTCAAAAAGAAAGCAGGAGCAAGAGAAGGAGGAAGGACCTTTGTGAATTGGGAGCCTGTTCTATAAAGCCAAATCCTCTGCAAATCTGGGTAAGAGACATTGTAGAGTCTGTGATTAAGACAATCTCTGCTGAGAAGTCAGCCCAGCTGAACAAGTCACGAGCTGGTCCTTGGACGGCTGCACGCAGGGGTGGTTGTCGTGTGGCTTCTGTGACGGCGGCTCCTCTCGACTACCGTAATGGAGCCTAACCAGCCTGAGACCCAGTCAGGTACTTGGCATGTCTCTTTGCATCTCAATAGCCCACGTCCCCTCAAAGCAGGAGCCCTGGCGCTGGGAACCCACTGAAACGCCTGGGCACATGCTTATGGGGCAGGGGTTTCTTTTCTGCTAGCTGCATAATAAGAGCCGTGTTTCAAACAACAGTCCCCGGGATGTGAGCCGACAAAAAGCAGGAAATTCGAAGCGAAGGCTGATGCACCGGGCTCTGCTCACACAATTGTGGGGGTCGAACAAAGCACAATGGCCTGAGCTGGGGACAGGGTGCTGCTCACCCTCCCCCCGGGAGCTTCCTGCCTTGCCATCCCCTCATCCCCATCTCAAAACCTTCACAAGAGCTTAAGCCGGTTTCTGGCATTGAGTTTCCCACAGAGCTGGTCACAGAGTTTCGTTCCCACGTTTGGTTTTTTTTTTTTTTTGCTTGGCTTGGTGAAGTCTCTTTGTCTCCTCCAGCACCCTTTGGCCAGAAGGTTTAGCTTGCTGACGAGGGGGTGTTTGGGCAGCCTTTGGCAGGAGGTGCTTCATGGGGAAGAGGAGGTGCAGCAGGAGATGGGGAAAGCAAAGCAGTCACACCACCAGCATAAAATAAAGTCAAAGGTGGCATTCTGCTAAGTTTTTGGTGGGTTTACTCTAGCATGTAACAATTATTCTGGCAAAACTCACGTGATACCTGCTGCCACAAGTATAGAGAAGTAGCACTAAGGATTTTTCATTCCAGGATCTTAAAGCATTCATGAATCAATCCAACCACTTTGCAGTGAGGACACTCAGAGGTGGCAGATCTTGTTCTGTAGGCCGCAGAAACAAGAGCGCAGCGATCTGAAGTGTGGAGAAAGAATGAGCTGAAGTTGGTGACGTGCCCGAACACCTAGCACTGTTGGGACTTGGGCTCAATTTGCTTCAAGCTGTGAAACTACAATTAGCATAGACTTAACTGAAGATAAATATTACATGCTGAAAGAAGAGGTCCAAGGCCAGCTATCTTGAGAGGTTCAGTCCCTGATAAAAACTGTAAATACCTACTAGATACAGACTGCTTCCAAAAGTGGTGTATTTCTTAGTATTTCCAATTGATTTTTTTTCCTAAACAATCCATCTCCCTCCTAATTTGGCATTCAGCTTATCACATCCTAGAGATAAAATAAAAATGGAAAAGATCACAAGTTCACTTCATTTAGGAAAAAAAAAGCATATTCTTTGTAAAATGCCTTTGGACTTACGTGACTGCTTTTGTTTTTCTTACAGAACAAAAGCTTGAATCCTGCTTGTCCCATGGACCCCCAATACCGGTGACTGTATCAGCAATGGGCTGCCCTAGGAGAACAAACCTTGGTGCTCCCTTGTGAGCACCAAGCATAAGCCATGTGAGCCCACAGCTAGGTTGCTGTTTCAAGTTTCCAAGGGGCAGAGGCTAATGCTTATTTTTAAAATAACAGGACCTTTGGCAATGTTGTCCTAAGGCAACAACAAAGAAATGATGGTATCTAATCTCAGTGTGGCTGTTCCTCTTAGCATCCAGAGGACCTTCAGAACTGGCCATATAAATTAGGTTACTAATGCCTGTGCTGGATAAACTACTTCTGCTTCTTGGGCCAGCATTAGCATCAGCCTGACCAATGCTACAGGGAGGAAGGCTGCCTCTGTTTCTTGGGGTTTATTGCCAACTAATGCCAAACTGCAGGCTTATTCAGCCCTAGCAATGGTCTCAGTTGGGTTTCCTCTTACTGTGACCAGTATGGGACTTGTAGCACTGAAAAATCACCAGAGAGACAGTTTGGCTATGGCACAGTATCTTTTACTGCCCAGCTGCCTCTTCTCTGCAACAGTCTTTTTACCACAGGCTCTGTAACGGTGGGACAGAGCTGGTGCTCCTCCCTAGAGAGAAGCTGGTACCTTGAATTTGATGGTGTGGGCTTGGGTTTGTGTCTACTGCACAGAGCAGCTTCAAGGACAGGGTCAAATTCATTGCCAACCTGCTGGTTTTACTATCTCTTTGGAGCAATTTGGCTGTTTCCAGAAGTGAATCCCCTGTGTCAACCAGCTGAGGACAGGAACGATTTGTCTGTGTTTTCACGTGATATCAGGATTAGCTGGTTTATATAGAGATTAGACCCCAGGAGAGCATCTGTGATGAGGGATGGCCTTACCTGCCATGTGGACTGGTCTTGTCCCAGCGGTCTCCATCAGTCCCACCTGCCCCTTCCAACAATGTCCAGCAGCAAACGCAGACAGGGTGGGTGGCACAGGGTCTTTCAGAAATGGCCAGCCATATGGTGTCTGGTGCAACCAGGGAGGTCAGTTTGCCCTGAGGACCACTTCATGTGTGTGCAGGATAGGTACTGCCAACAGGACTGCTGGGTGCTGGGCACCACTAGGGTTTTTGGTGAGGGCATACTACGCTTTTCCAGATCCCTCCTGTCCCCTTCTCTTGCCTACAGCTGCAGAAAATAGCCCAAAGAACAACTAAAGAGCAGAAACTCTAACACCTTAGTCCTTCGTGTCCCTTCTAAGTGAAGGTTGGGAGTAAAACTGCCCCCAAAACAATGGTGAAAAAATTGCTGAAGGGAGAGAATGTAAAAGGGAAACCAAGCAATCTGCACTTGTGTTAGTGGTGGATGCTTTTATTATTACTGTTATTGTCTATTCAAACACTTACCCAAAAAAAGAAAAGGAGAAGTAGAGGCAGCAGCCTCAAATCAAACAGAAGATTTCAAACAGTTCACAAACTTTTTCTAAATACAGTAATCTTCCAAAGACTCTTTCGTTTGTTACTTAGACTTAAATAATCATGACCTAGTACTTACTGAGTAACTAAAATCTTCTGACAGTTCACGTTTATTCTCCAGGAGATCATTGTAAAACAAAGGGCTGAAAAAATCCCATTTGGATGTGAATATTTAATACGGCTGTTTGGAAAGCTGCTGCGCTGACATTAATTTGGGCAGATAATCAAATAAGTATTAAAACACACAATTATGCAGAGATAAAATTAGAACAGTAAAAAGCCCTAAGTTAAGCCAAAAGAAAATGGTTTATAAAGAGCATTTGACTATGGCCTTTCAAGCATAACTGGAACAAAACACCAGAGTTGTTACTTTATATTCAGGATTACAGATCAGCAGCAGCACCAGTAGAACCTGGTATGTAAATACAGGATGGATGTTGGGTTTGTTCCTCAGAGACCCACTTCAGAGCCTGTGAATGTGAGCCAGAGCCTTTCTGTTAAGTTGAACAGGCTTTGGATCAGGCTCCATCACCTTCTGATGAGGGAGTCCCACAATTCCTTTAATTGGCAGCTTGCAGGAGAAGCAGAAGTGAAACATATTGCAAAAGCCAAGGTCCAACAAGAGTTCTGTTCAATTATGTCTTAACATTAAACTGTAGCTAATGTGCTTTTACCAGATGTCCTGATGAAATACTATTAAGAGCCGGTGCATTGCATTAATTAAACTGAAATTTCATAATGAATTCTTTTTGCAAGGCAGCAGAGATGAATCGGTGACCTACATAACCTCCATTCCCTTCGAAATAGCTTTCTGAACTAATGAAATGAATCCCCCTGGTTGTGGCAGGAGAGTGGAGGGAGCCGTGCTTTGCATCCCAGCTACACGCTGCGACACGAAAAAATCCGAGCACTCTCCGCGGAGATTATGGCTTGCCTTTCATTGTGTCTAGCAACAAGAGGGAACTTTCAGAGGCAGAAGGACTCTCCATTATGGGCACCTTGCGTAACGAGAGGCTTTTGAAAAGTCCATTAAAATTCTTGGACAGTGCCCTCGCAGAGAAGCCGGGGGATAAGCTGGCTGACCCTCTACCTTATAAACCGGCACGAACGCACAGACAGTTAAATGCACATTTGTTTGAGCGTAAGAGGCTTAGGGTATGTCATTAAAATATAATCCACAACACACAACAAACATACACGCAGCTGGCAGGCTCAAAGCCGTTTTTGCAAGCGTGTTAGGAGAGAAGCGGGAGAATAAGTGTTACATAGCTGGTGTACGCAGGGAGAGGATGGGAGGAGGGTGAGACCTCTGTTCCCCGGCATATGTTTTTAAAAGAGAAAATATGCCTGTGAATTCTGATTATGCCTGTGTTAGTACGTTTTTATCCATGGTGGTTTGAGATTAAAAGTGATTTATGATGTTCCTAAGTCTCAGCAGTCTACGTTTCACTAAGCCATTGCAGCGCAATCAAAAGAGTGCCTGTACCAATTGTGCCAGTGAGTCCTAATTGCCTGAAAGATAATGGTGTCATTAAAGTCTCTTGCCCCTGTGAGCCTTGTGCTCCTCGACAGAAAAGATGCTTTTATTGTTGGTTTCAAAGGAGCCTTCAGTCACTGCTAAAGCACATTGTCCATTCAGAGGTACTGGGAAGCTGTACTCTGTAGCTGCTTTATTTCCCTGCTCTTCTATTCTTAAGCAGTGGACAGGGGAGGGCAACGGAGAGAAATGCAGAAAAAAATGTTGACTTTTCATCAAGCAAGCCAAAATATAAATCAGATATTATTCAGTTAGACATGGTGAGGGAAGGAAGTGGCTGAGACCTTGCACTGGTTAGGCTTCTAGCAATAGAAATGAAGAGTGTTTCTGTGAAAGGAGATGTGCTCCACAAAAAGTGCCAGCTTCACCAATAAATTTAAATTCAGTAATCATTTTGACAGAAAAGCTGTGACCAGCTTCTTTATTCATACAAAAGGCATATGCCTCTGCAATTACGCCTTAATTCATAGCCATCCTTCTTACTGGACAATTTCAATTAAGAAATGACCTCTCCCTAAAACATTCAATTCTGCCACATAATTTATTCCTGTCTTCATCTGGTAACATCTTTCTAAAAGGCAGAAAGATGCTTATGCAGGTAAATTGATCCCTTGCCAGTTTATGGGTATGAGTTTTTTTAAACAGAAGTTTATTTTTATTTACCTGCACTCTGAACCTTGCTAGTTCTTGTGCTTTGAGAATCACTTTTCTGTTTGCTTTGCACAGTGCCCTGCTCAGTCAAGGAGCCTGTCTTCACTGGGTTTAGCAATACAAGACCACATAAAAATGACAGTGACATGCAGACGTAGCCTATTAACAAGTATTTTCTGCATTTTTGCCATACAAAACTGAACAGATATGTATTTAAGACCTAGGACAAGTAATATCTGCTGAGTACAGTAAGGGGCTTGGTTTGCAGAGGGGCTGTAGTCCATCTGACCTGCTACCCTCATAAAACCATTGCAGTTAAATGTACACTCAGTTATGCTTAAGAGACTTATGGTAGGCCATTACAACGTAATCCAGAGTGCTTACTAAATGCATGCATTACAGAGAAAATGCTTTGTGTTGCTGGTGCAGGGTACTTTGAAGCAGAGCATTTGTACTTTGCAGCTTACAAGAGTAAACCAGCTCTCCACAAATCAGCACTCGGATCATTTTTCCTTTCATATTTTTCTTCTTATCTGCCTTTCATTCTCTTAGTTGTTGCCTTTACTCCTCCATCACTACCTTTCCATCTTCCCTCCATATTATCTATCCACCATAGATGGTATAAGAGCCTTTCTTCATTGCTTCATCCTTCTGGAGCATTCTCTGTTGTTAGTTTTTGCCACTGATTCTCCATCTGTTTAAGGCTTACTGACATTTAATGTTTTTTTCTTTGCTGAAGCCCTTTTGAATGTAGGATCTAAAATGTAGTCCTGCTGCTCAGGGCTGTGCCTGTAAGGTGGCACCGGAGCAGGGGCTTCATTTGAACCAAGAGAAGTCTCGGTCAGGTGGATGAGTAGAGGGAATTTATAGGTGGAGGGGAAGCAGTGATTAGACAAAGAAGAGCTTAACGCTGCTTGCCTGAAATGTGAGTTGGGGAGAGAGATAGTTTAAAACCTGAAAACAAATTTGGAGACCTCCCCATGCATATCATGCAGCAGCCTGCAAGGCGGGGGGTCCCAGCAAGCCAAAGGGGCTCATTCACGACCACGCTGGAAAGCCCAGGGCAGCGGCGTGGGCAGCTCTCCCCAGCCTCCCGGACTCCTTCGTGCACACTGGGCCCTGCCAGGGACTCGCTCTGATGCCCAAGCCTTGCAAAATGTGAGGTCAGATCTTAATCCAGTGTATTCAAAATAGACACTGGTTTAGTTGTTTTTGTAAAGGAGCAGAGCACAAATGGCAGTAAATCCATAAGCCTTTTGGCTTAATCCCATTTCAGACACAAAAAAGAAAACCCTGCCTGGCAGCCACAAGCTCTCTGGAAAGAGTCGGCTCCTAACTATAATTTTACTCAGTCATGTGCTGTCATCCTCCAATCCTCCTCGAGTGTCACTTGAAAAAAAAAATATCTGTTGTCAATTATAATGACAATACACTGAAGATGGCTTACAGCAGAGAATGGCGCTTTATAGCAGCCGGCTGTGACAAATCTGGGTTGGGAGAGAACATTGTGTGTGTCCTAGAGATTATAGCTTTTAAAATAAAAACCTCATTCTCGTTCCCTGGGGCTTTTTAATGAATTGCCACATGCAATAATGCCTTAAACGAAGCATCAGTGATTACCCATCTGACTGCAGCTCTCTCAGTATTTACAAAATAAAAGAACAGCCAGCACCCTGAAAACCCTAAACCTGCTTGAAGAGCTCTACTGATGCTAAGGATAGCCCCCACTTTAAAGGCAATCAAGTAATAGTCACCAAAGGAGCAAAAACTTTCGAGAGGTGGGACATCTTACCATGGTTGACGTTACTCAGAGGGATGATGCACCCACCTCTGAGCCATGTACCAGTTGCACCACACACAGACAGATGGCAGCAGGTGCCAGTCAGATCCCAGTATGATTCAGACACCTGGATAAAGGGAAATCATGTTTTACACTGGTGGCAAGAGCTAGAACAAGACCAGGAACAGCAGTCCTGCTGGTATGAGCCAGAGGCAAGTGGTTCTTGTGGGACCATGAAGATAGGGTCCAGTGAGCATTACAAGTCTTGTGCCTAGGGCCAGGGATGTCCTGTACCACCCAGACATCTGCTTAGACACATAAGCACTACGGCTTTTCCCTCTTGGATAGATATGCTGGTCATGGCATTTAATTGCATTTGGCTTAGGTGTGCAAGTGAAAAGTCCAAACTACCATGGCTCCCTCTGCAGTTGCTGGATGAGATGGGCTCCTCTCCCATGTAATATAGCCTCTGCTGTAGATCACACCGCAGGAAAGCCTGCCTCTCTCCAGTGAATATACAAGGGCCTCTGGAGACCACAGTTCTAAATTAGACGCCTCATTTAAATGCCTCAGGTTGGGTTGTGCAAATACTCGCCACGGTACCAAGTATTAGTGGAGACCTCCAGGTCCCCTGTCCATCCTAACCACCCTTCCATGCCCGTGCACTCACCCTAGGCCCTCTGGGGCTACAGCCCTGTACACACAACCCCAACAACTCCTTTGGGTCCAAAAGTATGTTTTAAAGCATCCCAAACTGGATTGCTCAGTATAGCCTCTGCACACGTGGAAGAAGGCTAACGCATCCCAATGCCTCAGCCTTGCTGCGCGTGGGATACAGTGTCCCTCTGCATTCGCCCAGGGTTTCTGGATGCCCAGCAGCCCGGCTGGCAGACATCCAGATATCCACTAGCTCATCGCCCACGTCGCTGTGGAGCTGGCAGGTCCACACGCTTCCTTGACACCCACCCTGCATTCATCTTCTGTTGCTCCTGGACTTGGCGGCTTCTAGGGTAAAACTGGGTCAACATCTTTCCATAGGATTTCTGTTCCCTTCCTGCCGTGGCTGGCAGAAGGGGATATGCCAGGACAGTACTGAAGGGCCATTGATTGATGAGGAAGGACAGGCGGGGAATGAGGGGTTTTGGTTTAACCATGTCAAAGCTGTGCGTGAATGCACAGACTCACAGACAGGCATCGCTAGCAAATGTCAGTAAAAATCAGAGGCTGATGTAAGAAAATCTCTTGTTTTCTCCAAAAATTGCACAGATCCATTTGAATCAGCGGGAAATTCAGTGTCTGCTTTTTTTACTGTGGCTAATAGCTACTCAGGTTCTCATAATTTTAAGCCATTATTCCTAATACATATAACAACATGTTCAAAACCATACTTAGACCAATGCAACTCTGACTATTGGGAAGCCCATAGAAAAAAAAAGTCTCAGCCCTATTTCAGTAAATGTGCAGGAGGATCAGTATGAGTAAAAGCTCTTGTTAGCTCTCTCACGCTTTGCTCTTAGTAATTGGTTGATATTTTGGGGATGGAATAATCTGTAGAAGTTGCCTTCTGTAGCATGAGCTGCTAACCCTCTTTTCTTTCAGAAGATCCTTTTGAAATTAGACACAGCTTCTGGAATCAACCCAGACACTGCTTTTCAAGCCAGAAGCATTTGTATAAGCATCATCAATCATGCCACTGGCTCTTAATGCTACTGTATATTCACTTTCTACCTGGTTTGAATTCCTAATCGGCCCTGCTGCGCAACTTAAAGCCCTGAAGAAAGTGTGAAGGGAGGTGGGGGAGAATATGACTTCCCCAGCTGGGCCTGGGAGGGTTTCTTGCAAATTACACTGATAAAGTCCGTTTCCTGGAGAAAATAGACAAGAAGCAGTTGGCAACAGGGTGAGTAAGAGTCGGATGCAATGGGGTATGATGTACAAAAGTATGTACAACCGGCTTGATTATCATCAGAGCAGTTGGCCTGGCAGCTGCTCATATCATGTGTTTCAGGCTCGTGTACTGTAACGCAAGCACACGAGAAGTCACTTGGACAGGAACGGAGCAAAGAATTCAAGAGACAAGGCTGTTTTTCTGATTGAAGTACAGGAGAAGCTCTGAAAAATGCAGGTGATTTTCTGTGCCATCTACAGCAGGATTTCTCTTTCCCTGCCTAGAAAACCACTGATGCTCTCCCTATCCTCTAGCTCTCATTTATAGCCAACTCTTTGTTAACATAAGATTCCCTCAAGCTGTCTAAAATGATGTTAAGTAGGTGGGAGCACCCCCATGGGCTGGTGACCGAGAGCGCAGTGATGGGTCTGGGTCGTGCCAGGGAAAGGGCTGCCCCCTCCATGCAGCGATGATGGGTCAGATCCCTGCACAGCCTCAGGTGCAGCTAATACAGAGGTGGCTTGGAGCTACCTTTCCGTCTCAGGTGCAGAGTAAGCATGAACAGGAGCTCCATTCGCATATAGTACATGTATTTCATTGCTTTGCATCCCCTACTGTCCCCCACCCTATTCCTATTAAGCACTCACACATGCTGCTGAAAGCCAGGGCAGCTGTACTCATCTATCAAAGCCTGTCAGCTTGAGAGCATAGGCTCTTTCCATTAATTAAGCAAATGTAATGTGATTAGCTAAGGCTGTAAATGTTTCTAGGCCCACTTCGAAAGCTACAAAACACTGAGCATCACAGCCTCTTATTTTCATGCACTTGTGTTATCTGAGATGCTCCTCTGGGGCTGAGATTTTTGTTCTTAAATTTATGTGTGTAAGAGAAAATAGGAAGATGTAATAGAAAAAGCACTAGGAATGGGTCATACCTTGTAGTCCTTAAATTGCTGTTTGAATTACAGGATTCTGAAGAAGAAATTAATTTCTACACTTTTAAAAAACTCTTCTGCCTACACCTTTTTTAAAGGGATATAACAAGAACTGCTGAAAGCTGAAATTTTGGTAAGAATCTATACCTCATTTAAGATTTCTACTTGCTTTGATGGAAAAATATATACTTCTTAGCAGTTAAGGATCTAAACTGGGGTGCTTTAGGCTGTCAACCTGAAAGCAAATGGAACAGTCATTGGGAAGCTGCACATAGAATAAGAAAATTCTTGAAGCCAATTTGAGTGGTATGAACAAGATCTACTTAAGGACTTAAACCTAAAGTGGAATAGAGGTGCCTAAATCTAATATTGTGATGCTGACAAAACCTTATTCAGCTTTTGACAGACTTTCAGCCTGTGTAAACTCCAAAGGCACCTCTCTGTTTGAAGTTCCCCAGATGTTTACAGTCATTGTGATCTCTGGGTCTCAGGAGTGCTCCCATCCCATCCCGGCTGAGCTGCTCAGCATGTCATGTGCATCTACAGCTCTTTGGGATCCAGAAATTTAGCATTCCTTTCCCTAAATCCCTGCAGCAGCTCCCCCTGGTAGGCATGCACTAAGAATACCTCAGACAAAAGAGCTGTGCCTACGCAGGCAGCTTAGGCTGCTCTCGAGCTCCTAAAAGGACTTCCTAGCAGCTTGCATCCACTCATGGTTCACAACAACTTAAGCCCGGTGCCTGATGTCTCGCCCTCTGCGGGTTCTGTGCCAGCACTCAAGATCAAAGTCTTGGCACATCACATACCTTCATGTGGATGTAAAAAATAGCCAGGACTCAAATCACGAGAGTCCTTTCCTGAAGCCAAATTAATTTAAATGAACAATTCCAGCAAGCGCTGACATCCTCTGTGCAATCTTTTAGATGACCCAGATTCCCAACTTTGTTTCAGAAACCTGCTGGGGCTTTTTCTCCATGAGAGAGGAAGAAGCTACCATCACAGCAGGCAAGGTAAGAGGAGGGATGTATACCTGGTAAGTTCCTCTCCTGCAAGGCAAAAAGCTTTAGGAAGCCTCGGGTAAGAAAGTGCTCCCTGCAATCCCTATCTCACTGCTCTCAGAAATGGCCCGGGGGACACAGGGAGGAAAACGCTACTTGAAAGCACTTTAACTCCCTCCCTGAAATGGGACAGCACTGCAGATAGCTGCTGCTCTCGGCAGGCAGAAGGAAAGGGCCAACAGACGGCACATGGGAGGAGACCCAGCAGTAGCATCTCACAGCCTGATGTTTTCTGAGGTCTTGGTACTCTGACTGCTACAGCCTCTTCCCAGGGAGGGCTTCTTACTGCAAAGGTAGAAATGGAAGGGGAAGAGGGCTGTTGTTACAGTTATCCTCTCATCTAGATGAATATGTGATTAGACATGAGGTTTGCCCTTATGGTAGGTCTGTGGTGCTTGAGACGAAGACTGGGCTCAAGCCCAATCACTGTCGAGACCTGTTTGTACACATGGAGCCACGAACATGCCTGGGCCCTTCTCTTATAACACGCAGTCGCAGCTTCTGGAAGGCCAGCGGCAATGCCGCATTTGGTATAGTTTCCTAGTGCTGCAATCAGCAAAAAGCAGGAAGCCAAGGGTTAGTTCACCCCTTGGCTGAAGGAGATTCAAAGACCTCTCTCATCAAGACAGTGTCTCAACGCAGGCTTGTATGAGGTTTTGAGTGGAGAAATTCCCTGTCTCTCCTGGACCAAAAGCAGGGGAAAAAAAGGACTATTAGATCTATATGGCCAAGGAGCACTTGCAGAATAGGATGCGATGCTGGAGCTTCATGTTTTGGGCATTCACCTGGCTGTTAGTAAATTTGAGAGTAAACAGGTCTATTGTAATTGCAGCCTCTCCCAGCGATTGCTGCAGATGTTTCAAACCCACCTAAGGGGCACAGGTTATCTTTTCTTATTCAGTTAGACCCAAGCGATCAAAAGTGTTTCCAGTGACTGTAAGATACCAAAACATCTCCAGGAGCCTATGACGTGCTAGCTTTCAAGGAAGAACAGGTTATTAGCCTGATTTCTGAGGGCACGTCAGCACTGGAAGAGATGTGGGGTAAACCTAAGTGGCATTCTGACAAGCTCTTGGGTACCCAGGTCTAGTGAAAACCACGGAAGCCTAATGCACAGGGTATTGTGAAACGCTACTATATGTCCCTCTGTTTCACCAGGCAAGATTCTCTGTAGTGTCTCAATGCTTTTTTAAATCAGCGGTGGTTAGATGGCTGAATGCTTTCAGAAATCTGGCCTCAACCTTTCTCAGAAATGGGAATTTTTCCCTACAATTTATGCTATTGAGGTGCAGCCTTTACTAATAATAGTGGAAACCTAAATATTTTACTCAGAGGACCCAAAGAGCCTTTTTCGTACCTCAGTTTGATGCTGGCATTCAGTTAATGTTGATGTAATGTGTCCTTTAAAAAGACGGTAATTATATTTACCAACACAGTCACCAAAGAACCATTTATAAATTGTATATATAGTTGCAATTCAGCATGTGTTGTGAGTATTTCATTGGGTTAGTCCTAACATCACAAGCTAATAATACTGAAAACGGGGATATGGGTAAATCACAGAGTACACTGCACACAGCGTATAGCTAACAGTGATTAAGTAGTCTCTGCTTTCAGAAGAAAGATAAGGGCCAAAAAGAATAGGTCCCTCGATAACATCAGGTAATTCTTATATATGGTCCTTCATGACACAGGCATAAATCACAATAAAACCCATCTGCAGATCTAAGGGGTGAAATCATAAATCCTGCTTTATAAATGAGACCTGCACATCCGATAGCGTACATTGTTCCAGATTTACGGCAGCTGTAAATGATGTACTAAGGTTCACAAACCCATTTGCACTCTCTGGCTGGGAAGAAGGGAGGCAAGATTTTTCCAGGGAGCAGAATATATTTCAAGATGTACTCAGAAATAAGAGAGACTGTGCGTGCGAGTGAGAAACTGATGCTTTACGCAGAGTTGTCATATCTTGACTTTACACTTGAGACTCTCCCCTCTGGCCCCAGTTTCTGTAAATCCATGGCACAGTGTTATGCCTTCCTTCTTGCTCCCAGGTCTGATGGGGTAAATGCAGCTGATGGGGCCAAATGCCCAGTTTTGGCTGGTTGCTGGAGCACACCAGGCTCAAATAAAACTTTTCATGCTGGCCAAGAGCCCATGCCCTTTCCCAGGCTTCAGCTTTGCATGCCAGCTTCTCCTGTGAGCAGCAGGCAAAAGCCAAGTGGTCATTTAAGCAAGTGCAGGGCTGGATGATCCAGCATCTTGCCTGAGTTATGGCTCATCTTCTGGACCAAGCTGGCCAACTTGGCTGTCTTCTCCTTCTCCTCTGGGCATTGGAGGATGCATCTCCTCTGGGACAGGCTCACCTTCCTCCGACCGCAGAGCTGCCTCGCATTTGTAACCCCTGCGCCTCGCTCAGGGCCACTCACCATTGCATTCGCAACATGAAGCATCTTCCAGGGGCTGCTCTCATGACAGCAGGTTTGGATTTTTGGCTCACACTGCTCCTTGTGTTGCTGTAGCTCTCCCATGACTGCATTTGGCAGTGCGTGTATTTGTCTTTTCTGCTGTCAGCGTGAGACAGATTATTTCCCTGGTGCTCTTCTGTGGTTTGACAATGCTAAACACAAGGTAGGGGCTGACTCGGCACATTTTCACATATGTGGCATATTCTTATTTGGACCCGCTCTCCTTCACACTGACTTGTCTGCAGGGGCTAACGAGGAGTGACATATCCATGCCCGCTCTTCCCTCACACACACTGCTTAAGCCTCAGCCTGTTCAACTGAGGCATTATCTAAAGTGCATGACAGACTATTTAATTTTGTGTTCATTGTTGGGACTGGGACCTTGGAAACGTCCTAGGTTTCTTAAAACATTTACATTTCACATTCACTAGGATGTTATCCCAGTGGTACTCTCAGACTTTGGCTTCGGACAGCCAGAGGAAGATGGTTCTCCCCACGCAGGCTTTCACTGCAGAAAGTCTTCTCTATTCTTAGTTTTTAGCAACTTTACTGTGAACTTCCAGTACACTTTGCAGCTGAGGTTAGCACAATCCAGCAGCACTAACTTCTCTCCCTGTTTTGGTATTACTGCTACACCAAATTTACATTTCCATATAACTGAGTCCAGCAGCTTTGCTTCTTTCAAAGCAGTTGGAGCTCCCAGGCGTGAGCTCTCTGTGTTTCCAAATGGCATCTATGCAAAGTTCAGTACCTCCTGAACAATCAAATACATTGCTGTGTTTTCCTGTAAAATGCCTCAGGGAATGAATGTAACCAAAATGTCAGTCTGAGGAAAAATTGTCTCCCAAAGGGTGAACAGAGCATGTAGAAATACAGAATTTGTTTCTCTACGGGCACCTGCCAGACATCTAATGATGTACAGAAAGCTATTTTGCTATCTGTCAGCTTCCCAGAAATCTTTCTTTTGAAACTAGTAAAAACCCCTTTCTCTTATTACAGGTTTCTTAATTTTTTTCAGGTATACATACATATAGCATTCCAGCTTTTTAACATAGGTCCCTAAGATAACTGCATCTGTGCAGTCCCTCTGCCTGTTTCTCTGTTTGTGGTAATCTGAATTTCTTGGCCATATAAACATACTAGGCAGACGAATAGAGGCCTCCAAGAGAAAAAGTTTCCATAAGGTCAGTGTAGAAATCCATGGCTGGAGAAAAGAGAAAATTATTAATGCCTCTACTAAGGGAAAAGCGAAGGCCATCTCTTCTGCTTGGTGGCAGCTGGCAGCCAGTTAGCCCTGTGTAGCTTCAGATTAGCCACATCCCATGCTGGCTTTCGACCTGCCAAGAGGCAAAAAAAGATGATGGAGGGCAGGGAGGCAGCTGGGAAATTGGCTTAGAGGCCACATCAGGGAGTGAAGGGCCCAAACACATGGGAAAGGAGAGAGAAAAACATGGGAAAGAAATCACAGACAGGGGTGAGGAGCTGGCTGTGCTCTTTGGCATGACCCAGGGAACAGCAACAAGGAGATGGATTATTGTGGTGGGACAGTGCAGGGGGTATGGACCATGAATCCCCAGTGGGTCTGCTGCTCATGGAAGACTTATTTCAGTGGCAGTGCACCTCTGTTCCTCATTAGCCTCTGTACCTGGGTTCAAAGCCCAAAAGCTAGCAATGTCCCAGCTGCTTTTAGGCAAACTTTCTGTGATCCTGTCTGTGGCTCCTGGGAGGAACTCCTGAGTGCTACTGGTGCTCCTCAGTCTCCCCCCTGCTGTGGGCACCCGGTTGGCACCTGAAAAGCCTTGTAAAAATGATGGTGGGGTTTTTTTTGTGTTCAGAAGGATTTTAGTATGTTTGTCTCCTTTTCACACTCCCATATCTCACTTCAGCATTTCTGTAGTGTCCATAGCTTGCCTCTTTGCCCAAGTCAGCTGAAAACTATTAGAATTGCCAAGCAATTCAGAACCAGTTACTGTTACAAATAAAGCTGCTTTCCGACTGCTGTCTTCATTAGTTTTGCTGGCACTTGCAGCTAACGGGGACAGGACAACATAGGGTCTAAACCAGTTGTCTTACATATTTCCATATATCTCCAAAATATAGGTGGGCTATTAACTGCTCCTTTGCTCCACTTAGATGATTATTTTGTTTTGTTTTATTAGCAAGTACTCCAAATGGCTGACTCAGGGCCAGAAGCTGCGGCTGAGGCTGCCTTACTGCCTGAGCTCTTGTGGATCGGCCTCCTGCAAGGCAAACCATTACCCAACGTAACAACCAGCCTCAGTTTGCTTGCTGCAGTGTCTCTGAAAGGTCCCAATCTCCGTAATAACCTTAATGCTTTCAAGACAACATTTCATAGACTAGTTTTGCCCATAGTCGCCCAGCTGGAATACACAGTAAGAGCAGCAGGGCTGGTGCAAATGCTATGCTGAAAGGGGCAGCAAGTGCAGTGGGGTGGCTCTTTGATGAGCAAAGCGTTGCTAATATTTTTAGTAGGGTCTTGTCATGGTTTCTAGGATGTAAAGGAGGAAGGAGTTGCGTCCTGTGGATTAGGAAACGCAGGGAGCAAGACGGAGGACTTTGCAACTAGCTGAAACGGCAGGTCCTGGTTGCGTGCCCACGAGCAGCGCTGCTCTGAGTCACGGCCAGGGACTGTTTGTTTAAGCTGCAGTTCAAAGTTGGCTGAGGGAAGCTGCGGGCAAAGCTCTTTTGTTTAGATACTGGCTCAAGGTCTGCCTGGACCAGAACTGAGAAAAGAGCTGGCCAGGGAAGCTGAGCAGCCTTTAACCACTTCGGGGGGCCACCACCTATGGCTGACAGGCATCACCTGTGCTCCTCAGTGCTATAAAGCAGGGGAAGGTGAGCTCTGTGGCCCCAAGGGGGCTGTTACTTCCCATGGGCAATTTTTGCTAGAAGTTAAGAGGATAGTACGTGTTGTGCTTTAGGGGCCTCTTATTATCAAAACCTGAAGAACAGTGTTTCCTGCTCGTCCCCTTTGGCCCCACATCTCTCCCTACCACTGCTCTTCCAGTGCAGCAGGATAACTCCAGTTGGCACCTCTTGGGACTTCACGTTAATGTTAAGCCCGTGGTTTAGGACTTCCTCACCCACCAACCTCTCCATCCATCCGTACATGGCTTGCTGGTGGGAGTCACTGCTCATCTCCCCCAGCCAGGAAAGGACAGCTGGAGGTGGGATGCGTTACAGATTCAGATTATAATTGATCTTCAAAGTACACATTTAAGACTGCTAACCCACTTAAAAGAGAAGCGGTACCTTCCAACCACCCTCCTCCGTAGCATCTGACAGCTTGCTTGCGCTGTTTTTTCCCTGAAGATTCATTCCACAGCCTTATAGATGTGTTGAGCATCTTAACCCTCCTGGATTTCCAGGGTCTCCCAATGTTCAGCTATCAGCTGTCTGAAACACGCCTGACCTGTGGCTTGGCTCCCATGCCCCACACTGATGGATCTGTTTAGCTTGTCCCTGATGACTTGGATACAGTGGTTCTTCCTAATATTATGAGCTGGCCAGTATGGGAGCGCCGGACCTGACAGCTGTGGGCACTGTGGTCGTGATGGAATAAACAAAGACTTTTCTGTTTTGGAGGCTGCCAGGCTGTCAATCCTCAGGCGGGGAAAGGATCGCTCACTGTTTCCTTCCCCTCCTGCTCCTTAAATGAATACAATACTCCATTTTAAACGTGCAAAACTCGCCTTCCCCCCTACAATTGAGCATCTGGGAACTTAAAACGGACTCCCCTAGTAAATAAAAAGAAGCAGCTTGATTAGTTTTATGGCAGCAAAAGTGGGTTAATCGCTAAAACTGCTTCTTATGCTGTCATGGTTCAGATAAATGGGTTTAGCACAGCAAGCAGCCAAAGGGCACGCATTAGTGGCTCCTTCTGCAGCAGAGGAGAGCATGCTCAGCAGATCACCCCTCGGAGGCACCAGCCTGCTGCCTGTGAAGTCGGTGGCAGACTTCCCACTGACTTCAGTGGAGCTGAGATTGTGCTGTAAATAAATATATCTGCTTCCAAAGGGTATAAGAGACAGACCAAACATGAGTGAGCTTTTCTTGTATCTAGTAAGATCTTTTTCATCTATTTCCTCTGTGGATTTCCACAGCATTAAAGTTTCATTAAAAAGAAAGAGCCTCTGACCATCTGCAGCCATATTGCCACATAAAAAGCATGCATAATCCCAGCTCCTATTGGAAGTAAAGCTACTGTGCTTCAGTTGTGGTGTTTATAGCACCTGGGTACAGCAATATCCATTCTGGCTCCATCTATGCTAGCCCTAGATCAAAAGCACCAGCAACTGGTGGCCAGAACCAGCTGGCTGTTTGCACCTTAGAGCCACAGATAATTTAGGATAATTTTGTTAGTCTGAATGCAGGACTTATGTTAAATCATCAGGTGTAGCCTGGATTTGTTCACACAGCAGTTGCAGCAGTAAAAAGGTACCACAGCGCTGGGGAATGTGAGGAAGTCAAGGAGGGAAATTAGTATCACGTCCCAGGCAGGAGAGAAAAATTCACAAAGGCTTGGTGTAATCTCCAGAGTCTGGCTAAAACTTTTGGGGGAAACTTTGAAATACAGAACATTATGAGCTTTTTTGATCCCCAACCTATTGTTTGTATTAGGTAGAGCTGTCATGCTGTTTGGTAAGTTGGTAAATAGTTGGTAAGTAAATATTTGGAAGTATTGCATTCCATTAGCATATTGCTACAAGCCCTTCAAAAGCAATTTTATGGGGCATGAAGAAAATGCAAGGTAGTTTTCCATTTCTTGAGTGAATAACTGCTAGCTCCTCCAGAACAAATACTTGGATGGATAGATATAGGATTTGATTTCTGACATTTCATGTGCAACAGAGGCATTCACTCCTGCAAAGCAGAGTCACTGTTCATGTGCATTATAAACACAGCAGAAACTCATAGCATTTTGCTGCTTATTGGTTTCAGTACTGGCTTCTGTTGTGTTATGTTATTTATCCATTGCTCTGGCAAACTCTCACCTAAAAACAATTAAGATGCACGAAATTATTACCTTGTGATTCTCATCTCTTGTCAGTTCACCACCGAGTCAGCCACCAGCAGCCCCTTTCCTACTGCTAGCACGCTGCTCCCTTGGGAGGTTTTCCAACCAAACCTGCCTCTGCTTAACTCTGGAGACCTCCCCAAACCTGGACAGGTGGCTGTTACACAGCCACACTGTCCTCCCCTTCTTCACAGAAAGCAATAAACGAAATCTCTACTTTCAATTGACTGTAGCAAACAAGCAATCTCACGTGCGTGAGAGAGAGAAAAGCCATTTAGTGTGGTCTTTTGCTTCAGCAAAAGTGTCCACACCAGCCGCAACCCTCAGCGCTGCTCCCGAGTCCTGCACAGCTCTTCCCTCGTCCACTCCTTTTGTAGTACTGGTGCTGAGCAGGGAGACGCTGTGTATACCTGCTGTCAGAGCAGCTCTCCGGGCTGGTGGGAACTGACAGATGGTTGCTCTGAAATATTTCCAAAAGAGGGAAAAAACAAGAGCCTCCCAACCCACTGCAAGTCCCTTGTTATGGCTGCATCGGCCGCAATGAGTGCTTGAAGGAACCAGGGGAAACAAATGAAGCAAAAAGAAGTGTTAGGTTAAAATAGACACTGAGGTCTCAAGTCAGAGACTTCGAGGCAAATTTTTGTGTAATCTAAGTTTCCTTTCTCTTCCCCAGTTGCTCAGCTGTTGCCCATTTTACGAGGGGAGGAGACCCAAGCGAATACAAAGCAGAAAAGCCTTGGGAGTTTTTCTAGGAATCGATGTTTCTCTTTCAGCCGTGGCATTTGGATTTCTTATTTCTTCATTTACTGTTCGGTTGAAATGAGACAGCACATCCTAGCAGCTGGCACAGGAAATGGGGAGGCCTCATGTCTCTGCTTGAATTTCTCGCTGTTTAATTGCATGAACACCAGTGACACTGTTAGACGCCTCAGGTGTCGCAGGGACTTTCATGCAGGCGGCCCTGGGACAGTTTCACACTGCCAGCAGCTTTCAGAAACACAGGTGGAAGAAACAAAGCTGCAGGCTCCAGGGTGGAGGCGACCTGTAACAAAGCTAGTGCCTTCCCACCTTCCCCAGTCTCGCACACAAAATGGAAGTCAGGGACTTGAGGCAGGCTGCGGTAATTATGATGTCCCCCTGAAGTGGAATGATCAAACCTTCGCTAGAGGCTGGGCAATAAATATATTGTCAGGGCCAGTAGCACCAACCTGCTCCCTCTATAGGTAACATTTGCACTCCCTGATATATGTGCATTCCCTCTAACAGGCTACATGTACTGGCCAGAAAAGGCCTCTACATAGGTTTCCCAGCAAATGCTCAGTGCGCCAACCCTCTCCCTCCCACCTCTATCATACTGTAGGTAAATCACCCTGTATTCACTGGATGGAAGGAGGGCAGAGCAGAGGAAGAGTGTGAGGCTCCACCGTTCCTACTCAAACCATCTCTTCCTCCATATGCTCATCCTCCTTTGCTCCCCAGCTCTCTCCAGCATCGCTGGTTCAATACCCTGACATCTGAGCTGGCCTGTTTTCTTCTAACATACTCCTTGCACAACAACACACTACATCACGGATTCCTGTAGGAATACACCCTTTGCTGGAGCAAGTTTTTATAGAGAATACAGGGCAGTCCAGGTGAGGAATCATGTGTGCAACACCCACATCCAGGTCAAGCATCCAGAGAGCAGCTCTTGCTATAATCAGTACTGTCTTTAATTACAGCACCAGATTGCAAGATCTTCAGAGAAATTGGTTCTGGACCCAGTTCTTCACTGCCTCCTATTTTTGGGTAAGCAAATGGGTGTAGCTCAGCATATTGCACGACGCTCATTCCGTCCTGGTAATCCATCCTAGTAGCAGTTGCTACTCTGTTCACCACACAAAGTGTGCACAAAGTGCTACGTGAGGGACAAAGCGTGTGTTCTGGGGTGGACGGACAGGTTTGGGGCTTTGAAATCCTCCAGCACAGCTGTAATCCTGCCTGCTGTGACCTGCAGGTGATGGTCCCATTCTGGGCTATCAGGGCAGGTTGGGGCCACACAGGAACGTGACGCTGACCTTCGTGCTCAGGGGCTGCTGAGCACTTGGCGCCTGACCCAGTTGCAGGTAGGTGGGAGTCCGGGGAGCATCTGTCAGAGCCGCCGGACTCTGCTGGAGGAGTAATAGTGTTGTCACTCTTAATTAGGGTTGGTATTGCTGCTTCGTGGTGAGCATCCTTACCGTGTCCACACTGCTGCTGCTTTCATTGTCTCCTCCCTGGTCTTGCTTTTCAATGTATTTATTCATTTGTCTTCATTTTTAGAGCATAATTATACTGAACATATTCCAAAACTCACAGTATATCCCCCCGCTCAAGGCTCCCCCAGTGCTGATCTTCCCAGCACTTTCCCTGGCCTCAAGTTAACCCCTGCACTCCCAGAATCTCTAGACCACTGATGAAGGATGTGCTTTAAAGACTCCATGTCCCTACTGAATGCTTTGCTTTCCAGTATCTCTCAACTAATTTGAAGTGGATATGGAGCTATTAGAGCTATTATAGCTCCATATAGCAATGAGAAAAAAGGTTGTTAGCGGGCGGGGGGGGAGTGTTAAGGAGCAAATATCAAAACATCGTGACTTTCTAGCCCTGGGAGATACAAACATGTCGCATCTCTTTGGGAGCAGTATTATGCCACAGAAAAAAGCTATTTTATCTTCTCTTTCTCATTTCTTAATGATATTAAATAGCATTCTCTCTCTCTCCTCAGCGTACATTCTGACTAGTTGATATCTTACTGTAAATCAAAAGCATTTCCACTAATCTCAGCAAAGACCGACTTAGTGGAGAGTAGGATTTTGGAGAGGTAATTAGGGCATGAAAAATAGTATAGTCATGAGGCTTCAAAATTTCTCTCTAATATTTTCGCCATAATCTCTCTGCAAAGGTGATTAGGCAGCAGGGGAACCTGCTTAATAATTAACCAAAACCAAGATCCCTCCCCTATGTAAAAGCTATGTTGATAACCAAAAGTCACTCTTAGATTCACTGCTTTGTTATACTGATATTTGTGCTGATAAAAGCATGGTCTATTTCAACAAGTTTTTATCGAGCTCCTCATCGGCAGAGGTTTGATGGTGTCTTCTGATAATTAACAATATAAAACACCAGACTGCTCAATTTTTAATCACGTTTCCTTTTGAAAACAGGCTTATGCAACAGTACCATCTGTCATCCATGTTCTTCTCCTCCCAGTCCCATCACTGTCAGCTGCATCACCCAAATTTAAACCAATTGACAGGGGGAGGGAAATAGAGACCTGAAATGTGTTGAGTGTCCACAGATTTCATTAAATGAGTGGAGAAGACAAATGCTATTAAGGACATCAGGTTGCTGCACAGGGTGGAGGGAAGGGTGGGATGAAGATGACCCTTCCTAAACCTGGGAGAGCCCACGCTGGAGCTCTGCCTGTACACAAACCCATGGGAACAACACATCTATGGTTTCACCACTTGAGCTTTGATGTCTGCGCATGGCTTTCTTCCCATCCTGCTTAACCTATTAGTTGAGAAGGCATCCTCTTAATATGGGCTACAATCTCTATTATTTCCACAGGTCACCAATGGGAGCATGGCTAAGTAAGTGAGTCCGTTCCTCTGGGTCTCTGTTCGCCCTCATTCCTCCCCCTTCAGAGCAGCAGTAACAGCCCCTTCCTCCCTTCCCTACCCCACAGCCGTGAGGAGCGTAAACACAGTGAACACTGTGAGCGACCCTCATCTACCACTTCTTTTGCCTCCAATCCCAAATATATTTCTATGCTGACAGCAGAAATGTCCAAATACTCTTTCACTACCTGTCCTCTTTTATGAGGTAAAGTATCTAATGGTGCCTGAACTAGCACGCACACCCCTGCACAGACCATGTTGCCCAAGCAGGTATATGCATATGCTGTGGGCCTTTTGGGACCTATCCTTTACAGAGCAAGTGCATTTTATATGATGCCTATACATGTCAGCACTTCACACTTCCCCCTGCACACACATTAGTTAGTTCAGGTTGGTAATTCACCATTGCTTTGACATCTGGCAGTACAATCAAAGCAGAATCTCACTTACCGAGGCTGCAAGGCAAGCAAATCTGTGTTTCCGTACAGCTTTGTCACCTCATCCTGCTTCACAGCAGAAAATTTATAGCTGCCCCTGTGACAAGGCTCTTCTGCTTCTAAGGGCATGGTTCCACTTTGGGATTTCTCCAGCAGCAAAGACAGTGTAAGAGGTTTGTCTGAGTTCAAGCCTCCACCTACAGATGCTTCACCCCTTTCAGGTGTGCTAACTTAATTTTTTCTACGGTTATGTCCTCAAACGTCTTTGAAGTGGATTTGCTGCTGGGGAAACTGTAATATAGCATGTCACACAAATTCAACTGCTCTTGCCAAACATGTAAGAGTACCTCTTACTCTGTGATATAAAATACTAATGAATGCAGTGGAGTCTGGACTTTAAAAATAATTAGCAAAAAAAGCAAATGTGATGTGTCATTTTATATTTTTTTGGATGGAAGAGGGACTGATCCAGCTTCTACTAAATTAGGGTTTATTCCTATGCTTCCTACTCTATAATAAAGTATCTTTATTTCCAGACCAGAATATGCACACAGGAACTTACTCTGCCAAGCACAGATTTATCAAGCTGAGAGGGACGGGAGAGGATCTAACGAGGACTAAGCTCAACCCTTCCCCACCATGCCCATTCATAGCTGGGTTGTTAAGTGGCACTAAGTCACGAGATGCAGTTGTCCACTAGCACGACCACATCTCACCCTGCCCCAGGAGCTATCCTGGTCAATGCCTCCAACAGGCAAATCCTTCACAGCAATACAAGAAAGTCAGCTGGGGAACCAGGCAACGTATAAAACAGTTCTATATCTGACAGGTGATTTGTTGGGATCTGCCATCACTTTTGTTGAAAATTAAATAGTTACTTTGGCAATAGCTGCTCTATCACACTGTATGAAAAAAACCCTTGAAATTATATCAGAAAAACAAAGCTAGATAAATTTTAAATTTCCTCCATTACCAGTCTTTCTTGGGATCTGGCTGATTTAATTCCTTCCTCTTCCCCACCCATGCCATGTCTTCTTTCAGTCCATTTGATGTTGAGCAGCGTGGTACTCCCACTAAGGGGTAGGACCAGGCTCTTATATTGGCTGTATAGCTGTCAGTGCTGGCTCTGTGTTTTTCTTGCTTTTCATATTATTTGCTGCTCATGCTTTGGATTTCTTTCCCCCTCTTTGTTCCCAATGCTGCACGTCCAAACCAGCTATCTGTAATCTTACAGTCACTCCTTCATTTACAGAGCAGGCACCAACACATCTCTGAGATCTCTCTGCAGCATCCAAGGAAAAATCAATTCCAGACACATTGTATCAATTTCAACACTTTGTAGGAACTAGCAGAGTTTAAATCTCTTAGCTCTGTATGCCTTGAATCAACTTTGCCTTTCTCTTGTATAGATATAAAGGCAGAATAATCCTCCTAACTTTCAGGGAGTTTAATTCAAGTGTGCATCTGTCAAAAGAAATTAAATAAACTTGTTGCTCCCAATTCACATACTTTTTCTAAGGAAGGGGGAAGATGTGACCACTTGCTTTTGGAGGCCAAATTTTGATACTTCTAATGAGCATTAACTAACTTTACCCTGGTCCCACATTCTCCAAGGGAATCACAATGGAGTAAAGGCTTAATCTTGTTCCCATTCACATCAGTAAAAAAATTCCCCTTGGTTTAAATTAGAGCATGAGTGATCCTAAAATATGAGTGAGAATTGTACAACCCAGCTTTCCTTGGGTCAGGCTTGAAAGGTCTCTCTTAAACTACCGTCCAATACATACTCACCCAAGTTCCTCGCATGCAAAAATATTGGTTTACCAAATGAGGCCCCAAACCCTGACTCATTCCTTCCTTAACCAGGCTCCCACTGCAGTACTGTAAATATTACCTAGCGAGTTAGAGATTTGTTCTTTCACCCCTATAGCACCATCACTTTTTTTCTTCCCTTCCATAAGTCTTCTACTCTGCAAGCCCCCATGCTTTGCCCTGTGCCTTTATAGAAACAGCAGAAGCAATAAACTTTCATTTCCCTCTACAAACATTATGAAACTGCTTAATTATTAAAATGTCTGTGTTGTTTCACTGGAGGGAAAAAGTCAAACCCTGCATGTTCTAATTGTTTGTTTTCTTCTCAGTTTCCTTGGCATAGGGTTCGTTCTTTTTTTTTTTAAGCTTAAACAAACATTTCTCCAGACTCAGCATTCAAAAAGTTCCTGGTGAATTAAACTAGTTGAAGCTCACCCACCTGAATATTTCAGTGGAGACATGATGAGGGGAGGTGATCTCATTTTATGGTAACATGTCTGTAGAACATCTCCCGTGAATCTCTAGAACTGGAAGAATGCAGTTTGCCTTTTAAATCTCAAGAGTTACAGTCAAAAACCTTCCTGAATCTGTAGCTGAGCTACAGGAAATGTGTTGCAGAAAGTATTTTCTAATCAAGACTTAGCTAATGCTGGAATAACCTGTGGTTCATGAGATCTTTGTGGTTGCCAGGCCCTAGCATGGGGCTCTCTGCACAGGGAGGCTGTGCAGGCAGGGCTGCCTCCCCGCACCTCGCCACGAGCACACCTCGCAGCAGTGATGCAGGACATCAGCTCCTGCCTGGAGAAGCAGCCTCCTGCCAAAGAGCTCAGGCTCTTACCTCCTCCCCAAACCCCTCCTGCCCATGCTGAGAGCTGCCCGCAGGAGCTGCAGGCAGGAGAGAGCTCTCAGTTCCCTCTCTTGATGAAAGCTGCCAGCACTAAGGTTGAGCCTCCCTCTCTTCTTGGATTTTCAAGGCCCCTCAGGCTGTGCCCCAGCAGATGGGCAGCACAAACGCAGTGATTCCGGTGTATCTGAAGCCACCATACAAGGCATCCGAGCATGCTTCATGGCTCCAGTCCAAGTGTCAGCCAGGCTGGGAGGGGTTCCAGACAAACACAAGTTCAGGACAAATGGCCAAAGTCTTTTTTTCAGCCTGGAGAAAGTTGGCTTCGTGAAATGTGTCCAGTGAAACCTGAACATATGGTGGCTTTAGCTGTAGAGAACTTCATGTGCATAATCTGCCCCCCCGCACTTCTGTTGGTGACAGCTGGGAGATCAATATAATTATCCTGAATTTGGATGCTGAGCGGCAGTGACCACTTCTCTGTCTGGCGGAAGAGAGAAAATTTGTTTGCAAATGGCTTGTAGCTTAATGTCTTCAAAGTGTGCCTGCCCCTTCTCGCTTATAAGGACCATGCATGGGGAGATCAGGCAGAGGATTAATGAAGTGGATACTCATCTCCTCATCTACTCAAGGTTTTGTTAAAGCTGAGTCAGTAAACCAGATTAGTCGGCAGGATGTCCAGGCAGGATTAATTTGGGATTGGAGATAGGGTGGTAAAGAAATGCTGGGTGTGTTTCTCCTTCTCTGTCAGGGCTGCAAGTTGGGTTTTGTGCATGTGAGACGTGGTGTGACCAAGCAGCTAGTCCATGAGGGAGGTTCTCAGCAGTAAGTGAGATGAGACGGGTTACTCTCTAAGCTACGAGGAAAAACAGAAGTGAGGTCACTTTGTTCTCTCTTTGCACTGTTTGCTTGCTTGCTATTTTATCAGAATTGCAGACCCCTTCTCTATTAAAGAATTATTTATCTGTACTCTAACTTGGACTCTTGATAAGACTGGGGAACTTTAAATGAGAGTCATGCTGGAAGGGGTCATGCAGTTTCCCAAACTTCTGCATGAGAGCTAAGTCTAGTTCAGTTATTTATCAAGTAACACCCAAAAGATACTAAAGGAAGCCCAGAAGGATCCAGATTTAAGGCCCAGAAAACAGTGGAGTTGTCCTGGTCCTACCTACCAGAGACAGAGCACATCATTCTGTGTGCACTACTCAGGTTGTAGCAATGCAGATTTTTCAGGACCAAGAAACCTGGTGGATAGTGGCAGTCAGAGTGGGAAGTGCACAGTGTGCACTTCTGAGTACGTCTCTC
Organism: Haliaeetus leucocephalus; assembly: GCF_000737465.1. NCBI lineage: Eukaryota > Metazoa > Chordata > Aves > Accipitriformes > Accipitridae > Haliaeetus > Haliaeetus leucocephalus. The sequence continues at coordinate 20,938,439 of NW_010972437.1, forward strand.
AAAACTACGCTTTTGTGTCAGTCATTTCCTTGGAGGGTAGTAGTGCTGGAGGAGCTAAGGCAACTGCCACAAGTCAGTAGGCACCTCAGTGTTTCATGAGCAACTCCCAGGGTGACAGTTTGCAGAAGGACTTACTGTACCCAGGACTTTCTCCAAATAATGACTAGGCTTTCCAGGAAAGTTCAGTTATACATAGTACGTACAAAAGCATGGTGTGGTGATCTCTGTGAGAGGACATGGCAGTCTCTTCTTCAGAATTTGTCTTTAAAATGTTCAGCTTCTTCAGACAGACAGAATTGGGGCTTCCTACTCCGCTCCAACTCATAGTTACTAAAGGTTCTTTAAAGTGGGTAATGTTACCTGCTCTCAGCTGTGCAGCCTTACTGTGCAAGCAAGGTACTGTAACATGGAGTAGCAGAATGGCATAGGGAGGAGGGTTTTTTAATTTTTGACTTGTTAATGACCAATACAGCTAATTTCAATCATTTGTATAATTGTGCTTAGACAGAATGTGTTGATGTTTTTCTCTCTTAAACCCAGAGGACATTTTTAGGATCTGCTAATACTCTATTTCAGTACTTTACCAATACTTGAATGAACTTTCTGATAATGACTCCCAAACCACACCGCAAAATCAAAAGAATCCCCTCCAAACCATTTGCCATCATCTGTCAAACAGAGGTATTTTCCATAAAATCTGAAGGGGTGCAGAACTGTAAAGAACAGATTTATAGTGAACTGGTGTTCCTACCTGGGGAGGAGAGGGAACTTTCTGGGTTAGCCCAAAGCTTTAGAAAACAGAGAACTGAAACATGTCTCTCTACCCTGATGTCTTCCTACAACAGTCCCTGGAGGAAAGTATCATTTATGAAGCATTGAGCCTGCAAATTAAATGAGCTATGTTGTGTAATCTGTGCATTCAAGAACAGGGTCACTTCTTAAATGATATGTGTGACGCTGCAGGCTGCTCTTAGAGACATAAGTGACACTCCTGGACCAAAATGGTTCAGTGTTTCTGCTTTCCAGGTCTTGCTATTGTGCAGATACTAAGGGATGGAAGAGGTGTGGGATACATTGTTTACTGTGCACTGCAGAGAAGCTCTTCCCAGTCACACAGCCAAGTTTGAAGCTAAATTCAAATGAAAAGCAATTAATTTGAATAAAGATAAATTAAAAGTTGCAAAAGATAACACTTCCCAGACAAAGCTGCTGAGGCAAATTATTTCCTCATCATCCTTGGAAGCAGAAGGTCACTTGGGAAAAGACGAGTGGAAATTAGTCAAGAGTGTCTGTCCTACAGCCCTTCACAGGGAACTGGATCAGATTCAGCTTTGGTGGTTGAAAAATGGCAAGGGACGGAGTTCTGCCAGCTGCCCTTTCTCCCTCCCTGCCCACAGGGAATGCTCTGGTACCAAGCTGAAGCCTTTCTCCTAAGAATGATTATCAGGTAGAAATCCCTATGGACTGCTCCAAATTCCTTAACTACAACTAATCAGGTCCCTCACTGTGTAAGTGCATAAGATGCTGTCACTGGGGGTGACAGAATGAAACCACCCCTGGAGAACTGATGGGGCTAAGCCCATGCTGGTTTCAGCCAGCTCATGCTCCACTCTGCTCTCTCATCACACGCACTAGCCAACAGCCATGCCACAAGCAGACAAATTTCCCTTAACCACTAACTGGGAAGCACAGGGATACCTCTTACTGTTGCCTGGACCATAACGCACCAGGAAATCTGGCAAGCAAACTCTGGTCTGCTGGTGCCTCTTCTAGCAGTGCCATATGAAAACCTCCAAAAGCTGGAGGGTTAGAACTGCCTCTAGTAGCAACTGCTGCCTGTTTTCGGAGGGTTGGTGTCCAGGGCTGGCTGGCAACTGATGGAAACGGGCATGTGTGGTACAGAGCCCAGCAGCCAGTGCTGCGGGGAAGGGGTCACTTGTGCAGGGGACAGGTAAAATGCCAACAGGTCAACTGGCAGAGTGAGATGGCATGTGTCCATTAAAGGCTGACTGAAGTGGGAGATATTCCCCCTGAACAGAAGCTCTTCGCAGAGCAGAGGAGATGGATGGAGACGGAATTTGGCATGAATTTTGAAACCATTCTTGTCCATAACAATGCAACAATAACCAAGTAATCGTATCTCTTGTCATGCCCCCCCCCCCTTGATCTTACTTGGCCAACCGGCTGTTTGGAACCTGGTGTCTAACATTGGCTGGAAGGTGTTGAGGGCTCTGGCTGTTGCATAAAGTCCCTAGCTGGTTTAAACTAGTATTAATTCAAGATCAGCATGAGGAAGAACTGAGGTCAGTCTGTTTTTCAAAAGACAAAATGTCTCTTTACCTGGACAAGTCTAAGCAGATCACCCAGTCTGCGTAACTGAAAAGCACATGCAGTCCTAGTGACCTCCTGGGAAAGATTTTGAATTGAAACTGGTCTAGGTGTTGTTTATCCAGAACTGATTATGTCAACAAAAATGCACTTATTTTTCTCTGCTGCTTTTCAAAAGATCTCTTTTAATTACCCCACTTTGAGATAGCATTTGATAGCATCTAACAGCTGAACAATCCTGATCGTCACCTCTGATTACAAGAGACTAGACAGGGTGGGAAACTTGAAGTTTTGCCTTATTTGCTTCAGAACTTTTATTCTTTTTATGCTTGATCCAAAGCCTGCTGGAGTCCAAATGAAAGTTTCCATTTCTTTTAGGCTTTAGTTCAATACCTTTGCCAATAGCCATTTAGTCACAGCCTGACTGCTAGCATATGTAATCAAAACAAGCCTTGCAACTAGACGCTGAACAGTATTTGTGGACAGCAGGGGCTCAGCACAGACTTTCAAGCTGGAGAAAGAGGCTCTCTAGGTCACCCCTGAGGTACTTTGGCAGGGTAAAAATGGTGGCATGAGTGCTCAGCTGGTGTTGTCAGTCTGGCATGATTTGCCCAGACAGTCTGATTCTAAAAACGACCTGAAAGCAGCAAACTTTCCCCTAACAAACCCATTGTGATATTCCTTGCCTGGACCTACAATAACTTGGGAATGCAGGTTGTTAGAGCTGAGGCATGTAGTCTCTGAAAAACAGAAAGCTTTTTCTTTGTCCACTGTAGCCAGGTTTTGTTACAGCCATTTAAATGGATGAACTCCTACACAGACAAAGTTGGTTGCTCTATTTACTTCCCCCCCCCTGTTTTCATGTGTATTAACTTACTCCCTGCAATCCCAGTGGAACAGAAGCATGTCCTCATTAAAATTCAGAGCTATTAATTTTGGCATCCTCTGTGCAATAAGCAGTTTTATTTCAGATTGCACATTGCCTACACTTTGCACCATAGAGAGCTTTACAGAATAAAGCAAAAAATATAGTGTTCAATAGTAGAGGCAAAGAAAAAATGAAAAGACCAGACTGAACCTTTCAGGCACTGTTTTTTTGGGGGTAAGGAGGTAGGCCAGGACTACATTGTCTTTGTGGTCATTATTAACAGAACAGGGTTTTTAGGTTCAGAGTTTATATGAAATTCTTTCCCCTACACTACAATAGTAAACATACAATTGAGGTCTTGGGTTTTGTGTAAAATTACTAACTAGCCACTGATCACATCCTTAGAAATGGTTGTTAATGTTTATCAAATATGCAGGTTAGAAAGGAAACAAGACTCAGGTGGCCTGGATCATGAGAGGAATCACTTAATTTGGGGGAGATTTAAGGGAGAGAGAGAATTTGCTGGTAAATCAAATGTTTGTTTTGGAAGAAAGGGAAAACACAAAGAAGAAATTGTGTATTTATTTTTTTCCTATTTTGCTGGTCTTTGTGCAAATGAAGCTTTTATCACTGCTTCTGGCTTATTACGTTACCACAGATAGGCTTGGAGCACAAACAGGTTTGTTAATTTTTGTATTTTTTTTTTCCTGGCCTACAGTTTCTGTCTGTATGTGTGTTCCCATGTAAACTGTTCATTCTAGTTGCTCCTTTGCATGAAGCAAAAATAAGTAACTAAAAGGTTTACAAGGGTACTTAGTAACAGTCTTCCTGTCCTGTAACTCTTTAGCTGATGAAATATTGACATCTGTGTGCAGCAAATCAGAATATCAAAGTGATCTGTAAACTAACATTAGCTCTTGCTGGTCACAGTGCTGCTCTGTAAGTTCTCCTAAGCTTTAATCATTTTTCTGTTAATTTTGTATGAAGAAATCACGTGACAGATATATTTATTAAAACTTTATTCTGTTTTCAAGCTGAGGACACCATGACTCATTCTCACCTGGTTCTTAGATGTCCTCACTCATCTGTGAAGTTGCTTTCTGAAAACCACTTGGATATCTGTTGCACTTGATATGTCAGCTCTCAACTTTGTTTTTAGCACTAAATTATCTATGGCAAGCTAACCAATAAGTTGTTATCATAACATATGATAAGATTTCCTTTGTCTTTAGGGATAATATGGACTGCTCCTCCAAAAGCAGCTTCCAGCTTTTTGATTGACTCTCTAGTTTGTTGGCTCCCATGTGATTCTCCAGATGTAACATGTGAGATCAGTCACTGTTATCAACTCCAGATTAGCAGGGAGATTACTTCTGATGAATGCAAACCATTCTTGGCATTTAACAGTTTGTTTCAGAAGTGGATTATCAGTTTCACAGTCTTCTGAAGTGTTATCCTTGTGTCTTCCCTTGTGATTTGTGATATACAAATGCAAACTACTGTGATAATAGGCTTTTGCAGGCATAGTCTAACAATCACAAGGTTCCTGCCTTGTATTTTCTTTGTCATAGTATTTCACACTAGTTCATCTGCACGTAGTATGTTACCCTTACTGTAGTCCACACACTTTCTCAGCCCCTTGTTTTTTATTTTTTTCCTTGAAGAATACATTTAGTTGGGGGGAAAACAACAGTTTCTATTTTGTATTGGATTAATATCTCATGAGGAGACTTGAAGAGGATGTAACAGCCTCTTGAGGAGACAGTGTTACAAAAAATAGCCTTTATGAAACAAAGCTGTCTTCTGAAACCAACATACATTCCCCTTTGTAGGAAGCTGGTTGGCTTGAAGCTTGGCTTGGGGATTTCACAGAACTTTCTCCTCATGCAGAGTTACTTGGTGGATATGAAAGAATCCAGAAGCGTTATTGTTTATACTTTGATCCTGCTTTATGTTTTCCAATGATACTGAACCTGTGGTATTTCACTTTTCAGTATTCAGACCTAGAATACGATTGCAGTTTTAGGCAGCTCTTAGAGGATGACATAAAATTTGTTCTGGAGTGACTGTACGTGGCAACTCGATCTTTGGATGCTGCATCAACTGCATAGGTCTTCAATGCTTATTTTGAAAGGTACCCACAGCGTATTTCTTTGGAGCTTACCTTTGCAGATGGAATGTTCATGCTTCAACCCAGCTATAGGAACTTGTATATAGTGTAAACTTCATCAGGCAACACCAGCAACATAACTGGAGTAGCAGTAGATGTATAAATGAACCTGATATTGTGGTATCCAGATTTCATTTTAGCAACTATCCTGAAAAAAAACTATTGACCTGGAAAGCTAGTACTTAAATCAAGAGATGCTAGTAAACTGTGTAAACAAACCTGTCTGTTCCTGATCAAACTTACTGCTTAAACAGGAATGAGTCTCTTTGGATGGTACTGCTTTCTTTAGACTTCTAGCTGAGAGGGAATATCTTCAAAACTTAATTCATTTGCAAGGATGCAGCACACAAGTTGATCCACATTTAAAGTTGCAAGATGTCTGGTCTCGGAGATCTGTGCAGTCTGAAGAACAGCTCAATAATGTTTCTTAAAGTGCTGTACAACCCTCGAGTGACTGCTGCAATAGAAACACAGACTGTTCAGTGGTGGAACATCTTCTGCTTTTCCCCAAGAAGAGAGTGTGGGATCAGACCCCTCCCTTCCTACACACAGACACACATTGCAGCGTCAAAGCAGACATATTTCACCTGGTTTGGCAGAACAACTGGTTTATAGAAAACAGCTTTGGTTTACTGTGGCTGCTCTCTGGTTCACACACTCCTTATAGGACTTGATCAGCTCCCACACAGAAGCTGTTATTTTTCTCCAGTTAAACATTCTCTCCAAGAAAAATGCTGTGGGTTACAGCTATACGTGATCCCATCTTCTCATGATGACCTTTTAAATATTTTAACTATGATTTTTCTGACCTGAGGAAAAAATTAGATGCCACTTTGAGAGTGGAAAAAAAATTGTAGCTAGCTAGATTTTATTTTTAAATTAGAAACCCCATAGGTTGGGAGTGGGAGTCTGGAGCAAAGCACCAGGCAAAGTGAAACTCAGTAGGAAAATACAAAGAAAATGCTGGATTTCCAGTGGTGACAGAAAATTATTTCTGCATTAACAGAATGTATCTTTCACTACTATTATCAGCATGAGTCTTCTTACCCTAGATAGTACAGTTGTGGATCTGAGCTTTGGTTATAACACCTGTCTTAAACCGATTTGGTTTCTTATTAATTCAATATGTTCCAAATAGATCTCACTTTAACAGTCGACTTGCATTGCCTCTTCATTTAATCCAGTTATTATTGATAACTCTTCCCTAGAACTGGGGTGTCTTTTCAGCTGACTTGTCAGGGTGGAATCTGTGGTTCATGCTTGTGCCAGGAGTATGTACTGTTTTCATAGGCTTCAAATGCATAAAATAAAGAGAGAATTTTCACTGAAAATACTATGGCATCCCTGATTTGAATTCCTTTGCCCAGACCCTCCTGGCATAACCTGATCCTTAGACTTTAAATTACTAGAGGCAGGAGACATATCCTTGCACATCCTTACACAGTATATACCACTAAAGGACCCCTGACTTGTGCATATGCTTTACTGAGGCTATGAAGACATCAGTCATGCACTTTAATTTCTGAATAACTCTGTAGGTGCCAACAAATTCTAAGTTTAATAACAATGGGTTGTTTTGAAATTTTGTTCCACAACACAAAACAGAATCCAAAGACCTGGTCTACACAGTCTCTGCTCCCTAACCCTCTCCTGCCAGAATAGCCTATGTTCTGTTTGTACCTTCCACAGCTACTAATGAGGTAGGAAAATATATTCTTATCTGCAGTGAGTCTTGAAAGGTCATAGTGTTTGCAAAGTACTCCCACCATGGAGCAGTGCTCAGTGACTACCTAGGCTGATTGACTCGGTGAAACAGGCTCAATTTCTGCTTGCTGTCAAATACCATTACCTTTGCAGTAAGGATATCAGGAACTGTATACTACCAAGGTTAGATAATATGATTAAATCTGTTAAATATTATAGCATTGCCTCTAAGAATTGGCATCCCCTCCTTCCCAAGACATGCTGCTTCCAATTCTGAAGGGAAATTGTGCTAATTAGCTGTATTATGAAGACATGTGACATCTTAATTCACTATAGCTACCTTCCTTTTGCTACAGCTAACTAATTGCAGGACCAGAGCTCTTGAAAATAAAAACTATATCAGTTATAACCAGGACAATTGTGCACTGTCTGTAAGTTTGGCTTGTATGCACTGGCAAGAAATCTCAGGCTAGACAATGAATTTATGTTTGTGAGTTTTGTTCTGATTTGACCAAATGGCATCACAATGATGTCTGTAGTACAACCAGACCCTAATGCAATTTAAAATGTAATATGGTATAGGGTCTGTCTGCACAATGTGGATAGATCTGAAGCAGTTTTAAATAGCAGTAGACTACTTGCAGGACCATGGAGTTCAGCATAAATTAATTGATTTGCCCAGAATCTGTAAGTGGTTTTGCTTCTTAGCTCTTGACTGGTATCCAGATTTTCCACCAGCATCCATGTTAACCTGGATATGTGTCTGTTAGCCTCAGCAGAGATTGCAAGTGCATTCAGATCAATTAATTTTTTTATGATTATACTTAAGGAGTCCTGTCTGAGAGAAGAAATTTTTCTTTTACTGCACAGGATGCTCAATCTTTGTCACCAACTTCTGGTACATCCAGATAGAGCTGAGGGAGCTTGTACAATTAGTCCCAGGATCTGAAAATGCAGTAGCAGAGCAGTAAAAACATGATCACCTGCATGTTTTCCCTTTCCCACATCTGCCACCAGAAAAAACCTGCCTGAGCTTTAGGCAGATCTGGACCCACAGACGAAGACTTCAAAATGTAATGCCAAGGGTGTTTGAGTGGAAACAGAAGTCAGTCCCACAGTCATGTAACCAGCCAAATGCCCCACAGCCTCTTTGCTGCCTTCTAAAACACTAGCTTTTGATCCCTGACCAATTCTGAGCTGTGGTACATTGGGACGACAGTATCTTCCCAGTTCCTTTAAAGACTCTTTGTTTTACTTTGATTGCTTTGATCTATATATCTGCCAATCCCAACAACACAATTAGCCATCTTTTGACTCCTTCTTGAACACTGGAGTTTGAAGGTTTGATTTGAGACCAGAAACAGAATTCCCTGTTCTATTCTCACAGCTGTGTTTCTGAATGCTCATCCTTTACTATACTTGTCTATATATCACCCCTCTTGAGAGGGCAGCACAAGGTATGGATTTATCTTTAAGAACATATGCATGCCCCAGGAATAAAATAGTTAGGAATAGATCATCCTTTTCTACAGAAAAGGCTTAACAAGGAGACGGAAAACTTTTTATCCTACTACTTTTTACACATGGCTTTGATTATCAGGATAAGAATGGTAGGAAAAATGTAGATTCTAACCTGTGCTATCTGAGCCCATAGCAAAATCCTAGAGTACAGGCAAAAATTGCAGATGTATCCTGGGATGGAACTATAAGAAGAGCAGTGGGAATGGGACATACAAGGAAATATTACCAATATTGGCCAGTATCTTCCCTTTTCAGCAACTGAAATTGCTGAGATGCTTTTGTTCAACGCTGTGTACACTTCAATCCCACTGTCAGTTTGCTATTGGCTGCAATATGGAGGTGTGCAACTTGCTCAGAGTGACAGCCTGGAAAGCCATTTTGTCACAAGCTTTTCTTCCCCTTCAGTGCAGTAAGATGACCATTTAGGTATGAATAGGCTTGACCTCTGACACCTGTCAAGAACCTTAACAGTCACTTAATACATCAGTTTTCAGTGCATTGTCTGCTGCCTTCTGCTGAGTTAGAAGTACTTCCAGCACAGGTGTTTGTAAGTCACCTTAATACAGGTACTTTCTAAGTATATGTTTTGCTCAAGAGCCTTGCACTGCTCCTCCACATGCTTGCCACTCATTATTGAAGCACTATGCTCAGCAACATTGAAAAGCAGTCCAGGTAACTGTACCAAAAAACAGACTGACATGACACACCCTTCCTTCACAGATGATCTTTCCCCAGATCTGCCAACACATCTTATTTCAGGACCTTGTTGTGCTCTAACATTTCCTCTGTTGTTCATCAGACTTCTTCTCTGGCCTCATGTCTTTAATTTGACAAACACTGTTGTAGAAACCCCTATGCTAGCCAGTACCTTGTTTTTCATGATTGCTTCCATGGCTAATTAGCAGATGATCCTTGTCCTGCAGACTTTATAATCTCTCTCTTCCTGCTATCAATATTACTTTATGGTCATAGACTCACACAGTACATTTCCCTAGTCCTAGAATCCTGCAGTGTCTCTTCCATCTGACGCCTGCAAGAACTGAACTATATGAAGAAGTGTTTGGGACATGCAGCATTGCATAAACTTGGGCCAGAATTGCAAGGCTCTTCATGCTACCTTCCATTAAAGCTCATGTCTGGAGGCTGGATTACCCCAAAACTTGCATAAAAGGGCAGATAAATGGACTCCACAGAGGAGGAAGAAGAGGTTGGGGGAAGAAATGTGTATATCTCAGACTGGTGGGCACTCAATGACTGACCACATTTACTTTGGAGATCACATAAGCAAAGTAGACCGTGAGAGCACACAAATCATTAAGAGAAGTCAAGGACTTTCAGTTCTGTACTTAAAATTCAACATTGTTGCTAATGTAGCAACAAGACTTTATATATAAAATTGTAAGTTAGGCAGGTGATGGTAGGCACCTATGTGTCTTCTGGTAAAACATCAGACAGAACTGGAATATATTTTTGAACGAGTAACTTAGAGCATGTCCTATAGCACCACCTAGCAGGCTAACTTAAAAGTGGTCTGTCCCTTGATCCCTGACTATAACGATGTGCTTATGCAACAGAAATAGCGTGCACTTCAGTCTTCTTTCACCTTCCTTGCTCTAACAACTGCTTCTTGGAACCAGGATCATGCCAACATGGCGATTAGTAAAGTTGGGGTCTCTACTTTTCACAATCGTATTTATTATAAAGCTCTTAAGAGAAACCATAGTGCAAATGCAATGCTGTGGCAGCCTCTCCAGTTTTTGTGTAAGAAACCATTGGTTTCTAGACATCTCTAGCTGGTACAGAAGGCAGAAGCACCTTTCAGAAAGTCAGATTGTACAAACCCATCCAACCCTCCCTCCGTATTCACTGGTAGGATAAGTAAGTCTTAGTGACTCTTAGACTTTCGAAATCCATCATCACACTGTGTGTTTCGGTTAATGAGAAGTCTGGTCTCCAGTTGTCCACCATCACCTGCATGCACTTTTTCTTTGTACATCTGCATGAAGTATGAATATTAATGCCAAGTTACAAATGATAAGTTTTGGCAGATGATGAAGCTACACGCCAAGGCTGCAGACCCATGGCTATAACAGCTCTCTGCTGATATAAAGGGGGAGGTGAAGGTCTCCTCTCCTTTTTTTTCTGGCTGCCTCCCACTTTGTTGCAGCCCTGGCACTTTTCAGACTTTTCAATGATTGGATTCAGCTCGCTAACCTGGTAGAAAATGATTCCTTTTTTTCCATTACTAGGTTTTCTGCTGATAGTGAGTTAAAAGCAGTGCACAAGAGGATCTGATGGATACCAGATCTGGCAAAAAAGTGAGTGGTTCAGAAGGAGAGACGTGAGGAAGGTGGCATCTTTCCCCAGACTTTTCCTTTTGGGTGGCAGCAAACCGTTCATCTGCCCTGCCATATTGCATAAAACCATAACCTAAGGGTAGAACTATGCCTTCTCATGAAGGAATGTGTTTTCTTAGCAATTAGCGACTTGTCTATTGGAAGTTAAAACCAAGGCTGTCATTAACAGCCTCTGTTCACAACAGGGCGGGATGCTGGCTATGCCTAGCCAGGACCGTTTAGCGCTCGCATTTCTAAAATGCAGGAGATCATCTCGTAGGAAAAAGACAGGATAAATATCTTCATTAGGATACTTTCACATAAGTCCTGGAGGAAGACCTGAATTTGAATGAAAACTCCTAAGTATTAAGTTTATGATCTTAATCCTTTTATGTGAAAGCAAATCTCAGTCCAAAAGGTCTAGGAACTGAACCTTTACTGGTAAGAGATGCCTCACTTGGGGCCTGCTACAAAGATAGATAGATCTGTCAAAATTAATCTAAGTAGATAACAGCCATGGCTTGCTTGTATTTCTATTCTGTGGTCTCTCAACCCACTACAAAAGCATTATTTCCATTTGCATTGTGGAAAATGGTTACCTCATGCCTGCCTGGCGTAGAGGGACTTTTTTTAAAACAACCATCGAGCACCAACGCATACCCTTCCTACCGATGAGCCAACCCCAAACTTCTACCATCCATTACCCAAACAAAATCCTGACCTGTCCAAAAGCAGGTTCACCCTCTTCACTCTGGCAAGGCAGCGCTCCCAAGGACAGGACAGGCCTTTCCAGGGCTTTCTGAGAGCACCCGGGTTGCGGAACAAATCCATGTAGGATTATGGAGAAACTCCAGTGGCCATCTTCTGCTTTGAGCAAATTGTAATTTTAAAGCAAATAAAAATCCCTGCATGTTATTTTCCCATAGGGATGACAGAGGAAACGAATCGTATGTGACAGATGCTAGTTACGCCACTTACTGCCTTCCCAGTAAGCGTTCCTGCGCTGCAGTGGGAGGCCTGTATTAATAACACGTATGCGAGGTATTTCGCAGGAAAAACTCGGGCAGCTACAGCGTGACGCCCAAGGACACCGAATGAATTTATGACTCCGGGGGGAGGCAGTCCCTTCCCCAGGCCGCGGCTGCCGCTCGGGGTGTCTCTCAGCGAGGGCTGGCCTTGCTCGTCGCCTCCAGCCCGCTGGCAGGGCAGGGCGCGGGTCGGATCCCCCCCGAAGGAGCTTTCTGCCGCCGATTTACGCGAGGCCACGTTTACCCACGGGGCCTCGAACCCGGGGGCCGCCTCAGCCGCGCTGAGAGGAACGCCCCACCCC
>NW_010972437.1:20950705-20993454 GCF_000737465.1 Haliaeetus leucocephalus
GCCCTCAGCGCCCCCGGCGGGGCGAGGGGCGGCGGGGCGGAGGAGGGGAAGGGAGAGACGGGGAGCGCTGCCCCCGCGGCCTGGTCCCGGGGCCTCGCCCGCCCCTCGCGTAAAGCTGTCTCAGCAGCACCATCCCCCCCTTCCCCCCCCCCCTTATATTTTTATTTTTCGACAAGTGAGCCTTGAGATCCTGAGCCCTGGAGGCGGCTCCAGCCTTCGCCCCGTTTCCTGATCGATACTGTTCTAAGTTGAGCTTTCCCCTCGGCTACGTGTAACTAGAAAAAAAAGACATTTTTTCAAGTGTTAGGACAAAACCTGCCTGGATACCCGCGGTTTGAGCTTTAGCTATTGAAATTATCACACTCGAGTGAGAACGAGTGCCCGTAACACCACAGAGATAAAACAGTATTTCGGCATTTGGGGCAGACCACCTTATAAATGCTGTTGAGGCTTTATGGGAACTAACGAAATGATTAGATTTGCAGGATATGGTCCGTATAAATTGCCTTGTAGTTTCCGGTTGCCCTCCTTATACACAAATTGCACAAAGGTTATGAATAAAAATAAAGATGCCATGTGCAGTTAGGGCTGCAGTGGGATTTTCTGCAGGAGCTGAGAGTCTGCGCTGACTCTGGGGGAAGATTTGAAAGCACAACTGCTGAAAGGTATCAAGGGCAATTTTCCTTTATTTTCCTGAGTATTGACTGCCATGAGAAGATGAATATTCTGTGGTGTTTCCTGCTTATTCTTGCATTAGGTGTGTGGCAGGACTGTTGGGTGTGATCCAGTCAAGTGCACAGCCTGGGCTGTGAGGGGTCTGTCCACAAAGGTTTGAAACCATGCCTGCACAAAGGAAAACTTAATTTAAAAAAAATTAAAAATACTTAGCAACTGTTACAGTTTTCATCACTGAAGCAGGAAAAAAGTTAGTGTTAATGCATTGAGGTGTGTGCTGCCCTTATGGCTGTTTAGAAGTGTATAGATTTCCTGCCCCACTTTCCTTTCCCCGTTCACCCGTGGGCTGCCGGCTGCCCTCCTGTCCCGGTGTGCTTCCCAGCATCCTGAGTCGCTGACCAGGAGCAGCATTCGGTGTCCCGTGTGCTTGGCAAGCACCGTTCGGTCATGCAAGGAAGGAGAGTAGACTGGTTTTCACCATGGTCTGTCCTTCCCCATACTGCTGTGCACAGAAGCTGAGGGGGCAGTTTTCTTCTTGCAGTGTTCCTAATCTTAAAAAGATCTGTTGGCCAGCCTGAATGAGAGGGCTCTCTCTAATGTGAGCGGGAGAAACTTGGGAAGTCCTTGGCTCAGCTTCACGTGTGGATCAAGTGATAGTCTTCATACAATCATCCCCTTAGAAGTGCTGCCCCCTCCCGCCCCCCTGTAAATGGCATGACCTTTTCAATCAGATCTAGACTACCAGATTTGCTGAGGGGTCATTAATTCCAAAGAGGTCATTTGGGTTTAGTATTACCATTTTCTGGTTTTTAGCTCTATTATCAAGAAGGTTTTCTCCCAAAATTGGGTTTCATCCAAGCTCTTGGCTCTTTAGCATGTTTTTCTTAAATAATTTTGTCAAACAAATCACCACCTCCAGTCTTCAGCAGAATGTAAGAATACCACCACTTATTAAACTAAGAAATACATATTAAATTATTGTACACTTACATGCATCATTGTTTTTATTAAGCACTCATTATGTGTTCATTGCAGTATAAACATTAAACAAGATTATTCTTCCCCTGGTGAATTTACAGTCTGAAAGAGCTTCATGGGAAGGAGTAGTAATAACATATCATTAAAACACCGCCTTTAATTTAATCCCTTTTTGTTTCCCTGTGGTTAATACTCATTTGCTGTTGATCATGACTGGTGTATCCTGGCATGTCATGCAGTACTGTTTTATAATATTACAGCCCCCAGTTGGCCACTCTACCCCTCTGCGGGAGGTTCTTCTTCAGCGTGAGTGGAAGAAGACAGCATATATCTGTGTTTCAGCTGCTGCCATACAAAGCCCAGCAGCATCCCTGACACCCACCTTTGATGGTACTCTACACTAAGACCTTGGTTGTTGTATCAAAGCACAGTTTCTTTCTGCCATTTCGGCTTCCTGTAAGGACAGCTGGAAATACTAATGTCTTCAACAGCTGCAGCAAGATTCTCTGAATCTCCTGTGTTAACGCCCTGAGAGAATAGACATTGCAAAATGAAAATGGAAATAGGGACATCCAATTTTTGCTGATATCTGTTGCATTTAGGTCCCTAATTCACTTTTATATCTTTATAGTAGCATCATTTTGGGGGAGAATTCAGTAGCCAATGAGATTTTTTTAAGAGATTGGAGCTTTCCTGGGCAAAGCACATCGTATGGCTTGGACCATAAAAGGAACTGATAGTCCCCAAGGGAGGCAGGACTCTTGAACTAAAGGAGTTGGCAGGTTTGAAAGTTTTTAAGTTTATCTGCTTATTTAAAGAGTCACAACATAGTTGTCTGCCCTGAAACAATTTCTGTTCCAGTTTCTGCTCTGGATTGCATGTATAATGTGTCAGAAAAATTATTTCAGAGAGAAATTTTTAAAAGTAGCCACCGAAAGCATGCTGCTTTCTGAAAATAGCTTTTTTCTGAGTAAGCTAGATCCACTGCCTGGAAGTTGAAATCTGGAAAAAACTAGGAAAAAACCCCCAACCTTTTTTTTTTTTTTTTTTTTTTTTTGATAGTGAGGTTGACTGTCCACTAGAACAAACTCTAAAGGAAAATTCTGTCTCCTGAAATTTTCAAATCGAAATGTGATCCTACTTCGGAAATTGTAGTCAAGCTGAAGTTACAGAATTTAGTATGGAGGTTACTGATTAAAATTTTTGGAGCTGTACTGTAGAGGAGGTTAGCATAGATTAATATCATTATTAGCTCTTTCTGGCCATAGCATCTGTGGTCTGTGACTGTAGTGGAGCGCAACAGTAGGATTGTGCTGGCAAGGACTAGGCAAGTATGTTGGGTAAATACAGAATCTGTATTGATTGCTGGGGGAAGGAGGAAGTATGGTGGCTTTATTATTGCCTTTATTGTAGTAAACTGATTTACTGGAGGAGAGGGAGAAGTTAA
The DNA here is from genome assembly GCF_000737465.1 of Haliaeetus leucocephalus. NCBI lineage: Eukaryota > Metazoa > Chordata > Aves > Accipitriformes > Accipitridae > Haliaeetus > Haliaeetus leucocephalus. Next base: position 20,953,806 of record NW_010972437.1, read on the forward strand.
TTCTTTGTATCAATCATCCTATGTTCCAAGGCCCCAAAATTAATGAGCATCACTTCCTCTGTAAAGGTGTTTTGTGTTTTGTTAATGTGAAAAAGAGAATGTTTCTTTGGTTATTGTGCTCTGCTTCTTCTCATGTTTTTTTTCTTTTTTTTCTTTTTTTTTAATTCTACAGAGATGAGAGACCCATTTGTGCACACTTTAATTCCCGATTTTTTGTTGTAAACAGGTTAGGATTTGACTATGGCAGTACAGTTCCTGCGGAAGGCATCTGTGTGGTTAAAGAAGCGCAAGATCACTTTGTTGGCCGTTTCTTGCATGGGACTGTTTGGCGCTAACCTTTCCTATCATGTATTTCCTGAGCAGACATTCAAACTGTTGCATGAGTGCTGGTCAGAGGGGCAGCCAGCTGAGCTTTCACAGAGGCTCTGTGGTGTCTTTCAGGATGTCCTTCAAGATACTGATGTGAAGTCCACTGACTCCTATCGAGCCTTTGCAGCTTCTGGCTTCCACCCTGTGAGTGCTGGAGTCCCCTGGCTGCCTGCAGGCTCTTTGGTGGGCATCCCACCTAACTTTGATAGCACAGCTGAGGATAAAAAAGGAATAGTCGACCACGTTGTTGTGATCAATGGCAAGGAAGTAGACTGGGAGAGCAGCGAAGGTGTTGCTTTGACGGAAGCTCTGACATTTTCACTTAAAGCTCAGAAGTTTGCCATTGCCAGAGAAGTTGTGTATTTGCAGAACGGCAGCCCTTTAGCAAGTGCAGCTGTGGCTCCAACTTGCTTAGCTGGTACATTTTTCTGTGGGAGAGGTATAAAGCTACTTCTGGGTTTATCTCCTGGCCCCGTGATACTTCGAGGCATTTGTAACCTCCTAACTGCTGCTGGTGGACTAATGTGCTATTACGTTTCTTACGACGCTATGACCTATCACCTAGACTGCAAGGCTGACAGAAAGGCAGCTACTATTTCCAAAGACTATGCCAGAGGTGGAGTTGAATTTTATGATAAAATTTTGTCTCGCAACAGGATTTTTCGTGGTCTGATGGGCAAACAAGGGACAAAAATGTATGCCCCGAGTGGTAACCTTTTCCCAAGGCACTGGTTCAGAATAAAGTATACCCCATACACTTACCGAAGAGATTTGATTGTTAATATTTTAAGAGAGCTCCAGGCATAGGAAGGGAGTTCTTGAATTTTAAACTTGTGAATTATGTATTCTGTTGGAACACTGCTGTGCTGCTTTTTTTTTTTTTTCTGTATCTTCATTAGAATTTCAGGGTTATTTTTTGCATATAGTTTGGAAGGAGTTATTGCACATTCTGTGAATAAAGAATTCTCTCTTAATATATTAAAGACTCACTTCAAAATTGCTCTGTTCTGTGTGCATCTCAAATCACAAGACTGTGGAGGAGGGGAACTTCTCAGGCACTGATCTGGAAGTTCTGCTCTGCTCTGCCCTGCCTTCCTGCCAATGCAGTCTGGAAAAGGGAAAGGGTAAAGTCCAATGGAGAGTTAGTTCTGGGAGCATTATCATTTAAACAGGGGTTTTGTAGGTATGTTTGCTGTTCCTCCTATGGAACAACCCAAAGATGTTTAAAAAACTGGGCAGTCTGTATTGTGCTGTTTACATAAATATCAAGACACAGTGTTTCTGTTTTGTGTAAGTTCTTGTGCCATGTAAATTCTTGTGCTGCAATCGCAATTCTTCAGCAGGGCACACTAGTTATGCCGCAGTTCATACGAATACAGCTAGATTATTACCAGCACCTGCATCATTTTGCTTAAATCTAGTTTTGCTCTCTTCATGCCATGGTGACTTCAGCGTGTATATCTTGAATGTTTCCAAGCAGTGGCAGTACGTAACATGACTGTCACGGGTTGGTTGTTTTCTCAGAAGTGAGATAAGCATTTTCAGGAGAGGGTTTTCTGTTTGCTTTGGTACAGTTTTTGTTTAATTTAAAAATACATGTAGATGTATGTCACCTTTTATGTCAAAGAAGGCAAAGTATAAGAAATAAGTCTGGCATTTGGTGCAGAAACTGGTGAGGTCTGTGATGAAGAGTTGCCAAAGGAAATTATTCTCCTGTTTCAGACTAGCCTAAGAAGGTTTTGTCTGGCAGAACCGAGTTTTGCCCAGGATTACTAATATCCTGGAAAGGTCTTTAGTGCATGGGCAGTAAACTTCCCACTATAGCCTCACCTTGAATCTTTTATGTGATCTCCAAGTTGATAGTTCTCAAACTTTTTAGTTCCCTGTTTCCTGTGTTTCTGTTGTAGCCGTTCCAGTAGCCCTCCCTGATGGCATCACAGCAGTTCTCCTCATCTCTGTTGTCATTCTTACAGGAAACTTATTTTATTTTGTATCTCCTCAGTCACAGATGTGCTGAGTGTCCTCTCTGCCCTGCCTTTGTCCTTTCTTCATCTGCTACAATAATAGCTGTCATGCCTGTGTTTGCTCAAAGCATTACTGAATTCTGTTTTCTGTTTAAATAAATCACACAGTGACATGATGTTGATATATTGGCTGCTGAGGCACTGATGTTGCTTTACATTGCTGAAGCCATATACGTAAGATGTTTGGGTTTCTGCTGAAGTAATCTGTGTCATGTTTTTCTGGACCACCAGCTATCACTTGCAGTTGTCCTTGAAGTATCAAGTCATGAGATGCCTCTTAGGTGCTTTCTGTGTGTAGGGCATAAGGCTATTGTTCCTGTGACCTTTGTGGAGGGTTTGACAAAATCCCCTAGTCTGCGGAATAAAAGGAGACTTTACCTTCAGGCAGGGGGCTTTCAAAGCTTCAGGCTAAATTTTATTTGACTTCTTTTCCAGGTAAATCCAATATAACATGTCAGGATAGAGGGTTTTTGGTTGAGTGATGTAGTGGCTCAAGACTGGAATATAACTCCTGTTTTCTGTAGCCTGTGAGTTCAATTCATCCTTGTGTTACTCCTTCAGACAAGTCTAAACTCCATGATATGTTCTTAGAGAGAACTTGGCCCAATTGTTTTGTGCGGTTTAAGGAGCTGCTACTACATAAAGAGTGCAGAGAGGAAACAGAGGCCTTCTTTGAGATTTACAACAAGTAGCAGTTTCAACAAAATTAAATTAAAGAAATCTGCTTGTCTCTTACCACTCCTTACTGCTGCTTTTCATCAAGGTGCCTGCAGCTAGTGCTGTTACTTAACAGGTTGTAAAGCCCCAGTGATGCTAATGGGTTTTGCAGTTGTGCACTTTGCTTTACTCTTACGGCTGGATTCTCCAAGAAGCTGCACGTATCTGTAAATGCTGTGTCTGATTTACCCTTCTTTGAAGTTGCTGTGGCATATTGGTGTCAGTAAAGGAAGGCTGGCTAGTATTAAGACATATGCCCTTGCCTTCCGAAGAGATGTTCTTGCCAAGGGCTTACACACCTCCATCCCTATATAGTCAAGCTCCCATTCTTTTGCCATCTGTGTAATCTGGAAGCATAGTACTCTCAATATAAGGGAAATGGGAGTTGAAATCACAACTGTTAATTAGGATTTCTCTGAACTTTGGGAATGTGTGGGAAAAGGTTTGTCATGTGTGTGTTGTCAGGTAATTGTTGCTTGCAAGATCACCCATGCTGTTTGGCAAGAATAGCACAACGCAAATGTATGGCCATGAAAATACTCATGTAAAGTCTTATAATATTGCAAATGTTTTTCTGTAGGTGGAACTTCTGATGAAATCTAATAGGAGTTCTACATACCAGTGGTAGAAATGGTCTAGTTTTTAGAGTACAAAAGAAGCAAGCACCCCAGAATTAAAGGTGAAAATGTTGGCTGATCATGCTCTTCTGTGCTAAGAACAGTCTGATGTGGAAAAGCAAGTTCATGCAGTGGCCCAGAAGAGCCCAAGTGAACCATTTTATAAATAGTCTCAGCGAAAAGCCTTATTTTCTTCCCCAGCTCTGAAGCTGAAACTCTGAGGAGTTCAGAAAACTTTTTTTAGTAGTAACTGGCTTCTCTTGCACTGCTCAGATGAGGCAGACTTCGTATAATTTTTTGTGTAGAAAAGCAACAGAAAATGTTAAGCAAAGGAATTGCTAGGAGATGTGGATATAAGAAGTCTAAGCCAAGAAACTGTAAAAGCAAAGGTGTGAATGAAATAATGCACTCTCATAAAAATGGATATTGCCTAAAAAAATGAAGCTTTCCTTCTGTCTGGTAAAGTGATTAAAGGATGAAGTATGAGTAGCAAATGACCAAAATGAGTTGCTAGTTTAAATTTATACACAATCTCGTTTAAAGAGCGATTTCCTTGACTGGTTGGTTTATGTTATTATCCTGAATTTTCTAGATAACTGAAAAGAAAATGATCCTTGTAACTTAATTTTTATATAAATGTAATGCTTGCTGCTACATAAAGCTTTAGTGGATAATGCTGCAAGAGACGAGAGCCACCTAGGTGCTTTGCTCAAAATTCCCAGTGGTGTGCAAGAAATGCAGGGTCTGGCTTGCATGTTTCTTTCCCTATCCTAAAAATTGTGGTTTCTTGCCATGGAGATGCCTTCAGCTTGTTTAATGGTCAAAACCATAAAACTGTCAGAAATAGAGCAAGACTGAGAGATGGACAGTTTTCTTGAAGACAGACAACCTGTAGAAATCATCTGATTTAAAGTAATTTCTGAATCAGCTGCTATGGGTATCTGGCTCCTCTTGCAGTTAGCAGGAAGAAGGAGCTTCAGAGGTGGCTTCCAAGAGAGAAATCTCCACTCAGGTGGCATGTGAGTAAAGAATGTCCCCTGTGGTATTGCCACAGGGGCTTCAGCCGAAGTGTAGCGGCCCTTTAAAAAACAGCACTTTTTGTTACAGTAGAACACTGTTACCACCCCTTTTCACATTAAAGTGGTTTCCAGAACCTGACAGATAAGATGGTGAGAGAGCTGACTGCGAAGCTGTGGAGCCTGTTGCCCTGCAGGGTAAGCTGGTGGTGTTAGGAGAGGTGATGCTGGAAACCGAGCCTACTGCTGTCATTTTGCCCTTGGCCATAGCAGCTGTGAAACAACCACCATGACAAAGTGTGGCTTGGGTGGGAGTGAATTAAAATGTATGAATCAAATCATCATGACTGAATCACAGGCAGCTTTCATGAAAGGAACAAATGCAGAGAATCCATCCCAGAGCGAGTACTGCTATATGCAGCCATTGTGGGCATCATTAAAACAACTGTAGGTATCTCCACTATGTGGAAATGCAATTCCTAGCAAGCTGCAGACACCAAGACAAGTATGCGGGCCATATCCTGCAACTGTTATCCGCTCGTGTTCATCAAAAGCTTCGTGTAGCAGCTGTGATTACATTAATATAAAAATGATTAAGTTGCAGACAACCTGCCATCCATGCATCCAGTTCCTCCCTCAGTTCATTCATCTCAGCTGTGAGTATATATAACTGAGAGGCAGAATGCACTGGTAAGCGGAGGAATGCTGATGTAGGAAGACATAATTAAGATCTCAGAATAAGGAGAATACTGTCAGGAAGAGAGAGAAGCTGGATTTGGTTCTTATCAAAACTAGACTTAGGAACAGAAAAATAATGTAATTATTCTCTAGGAGTTGGTATGTTAGACAAACCTGAAGGAGGTGAAAAATGGCTTATGGATGTTTTGCTGGGCTTCTTTTTCACTGAGAATACATCAGTTTGTTTAGCTGCAGTGAATATATTCAAGCTGCTCAAACTGTTGAATCTGTAATGTGGACAAAATTACTAAAATTTAGCTAGAAATCAGTCTGCCTTTGCCATCTGGAAAAAGGGGATAAGCCAAACTCTTAAGCTTCATAGCCAGAAGCGAACACTGAAATGTCTCTGCAGTTGGGCCAAGTTTGCCATGATGTATCCTGGTCTCCAGTCTTCAGCGAAAGAACGCTCTTAAAAAATCAGTGTGGGCCCCAAAACGCTGTTTAGAGAACACAGCCAGCCCAGGAGTATGTTTATTTCCCCTCACCTTAGTCTTTCTGTACTCCTTACTGCAGGAACCATTTGTGGTACTATATGCTTGCGCAGTACTTGCTATAATGTAACCTCTGCCTAACAGTATAACAATGAGCTTCCAATATATGGCAGTAATTAAGTATATCGGGCCTAAGTTTTGAAAAAAGTATTGTCTCCCAAATCATGCTTCCTAAAGAACTTTTTTTTTTTTTTTTAATAGCTGAACTCCCATTGTCTGGAAGTTGGGCCCCTTTTCCAATCCCGATCTGGTTACTTGGAGTCACTAGCTACTTTGGTCTGCAGGAGCATTACTGTGCTAATGTAGTCAAGGTGCTAACGGCTTCTTTCAATATAAATGAATAACAGGTGAAGCTGTGTTTCCTTCGTGTGTGGCCAAGCTGCTTCTGCTGTAGATGTCTTGCAAAACAGCAGATCTCATTAGGGTGACTAATAGTATTTAGAAAACATAAGACACTGTGAGCCCTATCCCAGGTTCACAGTTCCAGCAGTTCTTGCAGAGGGAACATTAAGAAAGGATATGCAGTATCCCAGCAACTTTTCTCTAGTAACTGTCTAGTGATTTAGTGCAGACCTGCTGACCTCTGGTAGCTTTGTTTCTATCATTTGCTGAAATAATTTTCCAGTGGGAATGTTGTTTCTTCATTCTCTGTTCCTTTTCATTTCCCCTTGCTCTGCTATTCTAATTGCCTCTGCTGCCTGCTGACTCATCTTGCAAGCTGCTTCAGCTCACTCAAACAAGATTTGTGAACTTTTTAAGCTCTCACTTGCTGCTTGCGCTTTTCATTTGCACTACCTACTTTCTCCTACAGTACTTAGTAGCCAAAGAACACAGCGGCTTGAACTTCTGTTTTATTAGGTTTAGTCTACATGTTTTTGCAATGAAAAATGCCTTTGACTAAATGAAAAATAGGCATTGTGGTTAAAAATCTTGTTTTGCCACAAAAAAAGAATTTAATATTGCTTTTGAATTTTTCATTTAGCACTACTTTTTGAAAGATGTATTTCTTACTCGCTGTCTGTGGCACTCAGTTCGCTTTTGATCTTAATTTGTCAATTTTAAGATGCTGCTGTTCCATTTGAGCCGTTAGAAATTTTGTTTCCTGTTCCTGAAAATTGCAGGGAATGTTATATACTTCTGCGCTGGTTTTGGCTGGTATAGAGTTAATTTTCTTTGTAGTAGCTAATATGGTGCTATGTTTCGGATTTGTGCTGGAAGCAGTGTTGGTAATTCAGGGGTGTTTTCCTTACTGCTGAGCAGTGATTACACAGAGCCAAGGCCTTTTCTGCTTCTCCCCCCAGCCCACCAGCGAGCGGCTGGGGGGGCACAAGGAGTTGGGAGGGGACACAGCCAGGACAGCTGACCCCAGTTGCCAGCTGGGGTTAAACCACGACAACTTCTGCAGCTAGGTGATGTATTGTGAATTGAGAAATAACAACTCATATTCTACCGTGAGCTGCTTGTACTGAAGCTGACCTAGCTCAGGCACGTCCGTGTCACACTTGAGTGCTGCCGTGTAGAGAAATGTGTCTTCTCAAGTGCTTGTATTACCAGTTCCACTGAGGAGTTTATAGATGTGTTGTAATCATGTGCCACTCAGCAGAAGCAGAGGGGTCTATTGGGTTTTGTCTGATGAAAAAGAACACTTACTTTGACAAAAAAAATATTTTGAATGACTCTTGCAAGGGTGAGGGGTTTGGAATACAGAAGAAAAGTCGAAGCAAAACCAAGGAAAATAATCTCATGTTCCTTAAATTTTCTAAATCTTGATGTTGTTACAAAGCTGTATACTGCACAAGAATTGCAATAGACTTCTGTAACCAGTTGCATCTGATTTCTAGGTTATCCCTTTAGTAGGGCTAAACTTTGCAGTCCCGACAGTATGCACAGATACTCAGCTGCTCTTGAGCAGCGTGTTCGTGACCATGTCAACTACAGTAGAACTCCATCTGCTCAGTACCTCCTCAAGTAGTCACCTTTTCCATCACTTCCCAGTTCCTTGTATGCAGCCACATTCCAGGTACTCCAGGTAATACACACACCCCCCAGACAAAAGCTTCTGCTTCACTTCCCTTACCCACAGCACTATTCCGTGCTCCTTCGGACTGGAAGCAGTTAGTGCACATCCACCAGAGATCTCAGTGGAGTAACCCCTGATTTAAAGGAGTTGAGAACTGAATGTAATGGTTCCCTCTGCAACGTCCACTAAGGAACACATGACAGTTCAATACCATGCTGGCTCTATCGGGTATGCTGGTCCAAAAAGCCCATGCTACTACTGATTTCCAGCTAGAGAAAATGGAATTTTGCAGAGTTCTGTTACCACAAATATAACTGTCAATATCAACATGAATCAGCTGAGACTGAAGCCATAGTTTGTGATATAAAAACTAGAAGTGGAATTTCCAGAAGTGAAAACGAGTAAATTACTCTACTGTAACTATAGAGATTTAACAAATGTGGAAGTAAGGATAAAACTATAATCCGCTTTACTATTGTAAAGCTATATTCATTCTTAAACAACAAATAAATTACTGTATGAAGAAACACTGGATCTGTTTCTCAGGGGAGATTGAAAATTAAGTTCAAGGCATGATGTAAATAATGATGCTGGTTTTGAAAAAAACTTTTTTTTTTTTTTTTTTCTCCTTCATTTCCTGACTAAGACTGGAGGCATCTATAAATATTTCAGAAAACAGAGCTGGGGAAGAATTACTCTGTAGAAAGTTTTACTTGTAAGATCTTTTCTCATATGGGATGAGTTCCACTGCCTCAGTGACTGTGTTATGAAAGCATGTTATATAATTCTCTGTAGATACCGATAGACAGATGTATTTATGGTTTTGGGAAACTTCATGTAATTTAGGCATAAAACTTGAAGTGTGTTTTACAGTGCCTCATTAATAATAGTTGAGAATTATGCTCATCTAAGGCAGCACACATAAATTCTTAATGTTCAGACATTCATTATATGCCTGTGATGGTTCGAAGTTGCCATAGGAAAATAAAAGCCAGTGATCCCAAAAGTTATTTTTTTTATATATTCTTTTAAGCAATTTGGCAAATTGTGTTTATCCCCTAACACTTCTTTCCCTTTTGCTTCCATGTTCTTCCACTTAATCTAAAGATATAATAGTGAATATTGAAAAAGTCAAATCAGGAACAAGACAAACTTTTTATTGATGAAGTTTTCATTAAGCATGGCAGCACCTTATAAAAGGAAATGCTGAATCCATCGTTTTATGGAGGTTATAAATCCAGGTAGTTTTTTGCAGTTACAATTTACAGCTCTTAATAGTGTTCACTTTTATCATATGTGAAGATGGCTATGACATAGTTGCAGGTGGCTAGATGAAAGCTTAATATAGGTATGTTGGCTTTACACCTATGAAGCAGGTGAAAAGGCAAAAGCTTTTCCTTACTTTCCTGGCCAGAACATAATTTGTGTTGCAAATTCAATTCATGCTTTAGCAATTGCAAATTGAACTGTAAAAACATTTCTTTCATTTTTTTCTAACTTTCCAGCAGCTGAACTGGATATGTAGAGCCACGAAAATGCAAAAGTTTCAGTCTAAGAACAGAATAAGAATGAGAGTAATTGGGATTTTCTGCATATTTGGGATTTCTTTCAGTGAGTATTAAAGAAAAAATCTGGGCTGAAACCTCACAATAGATGGATCAAAAAAGGTACATTTTCTTCTAGAGTCATGTGGTGGCCAGATCTTTTTTTCTGCTTATGTGCAGTCAGCAGAAAAAAACCAAACCAAATGTGGTGCCATGTTCCCAACAAGCAGTTTGGCTGGCAGACATATTTACTGTTTCCTTGACCCAGATACAAAGTTTCTTGCACTGGAGAGGTGTTACATGGAGATCCCAAGGGTAAGTTTTCCTGAAGCACAAATTTTCCAAATTACGCCATGGCTATCTCTGGAGTTTCGTTAATTCTGAGACTGGAAACAGATTTGATGCAGCTTTGAACCCTGCAAAATACTGTATGTGCGTGTTGTGGGATCAGATGTGTCAAAATTCCTTCCCCCTTCACTGAACATTTTCAACTTGGACTTTCAAATCTGATGTCTGGTATGAAAGGATTGTTCCTTACTTGGTATTTTATGGGTGTCAGAGGCATGTTGGCTTCAGGTGACGCTGTGGGTATGAAAGCCTCTGGAAGAAAACCCAGACCTACAGCACTCTATTTTTTGTTTCATGGTGTTGCTCTGGTTTTAATCTTACAGAGTTAGTATTGAGTTTTGCCTTGAATGGTGTAAACAGAGCCAATATTGATGGCCAAATCCAATGGAAGTGCTTGCCTAGAACAAGCAGCAGGCATGACTGATGTAGTGATACAAATTTGTAATTACAAAACATGCATCACCCAAGCCCGAGCACCTCTGGTCACTTCGCAGGCAGAATTCAGCAAGGGTCTGGAAGGGACCCAGCCGTGCTGCTCGGTGCCGACCAGTGACGAGCCCTGCTCAGCCGTGCATTCGCCGCTGCTGGATCTGCGGAGGGGAGCAGTCTGTTTGTTTGTGTGCTCTGAGCGGCCCAAAGCTACACTGCTGGGATCAAACCCATTGCAAGGGATCAAACCCATTGCAAAGTGCAGCTGGGATGTCCTTTTAACATGTGGCTGGAGGAGATGACATTGCGCTCACCGTGTTGTCTAACATGCTGGCGTGCATGTTGAGGAAGTAGACCTGTGCTAAATAGTCTCTTCAGGCTGACGTATTTGTAGGTTTAAACCATAATCTCCTGGAGATTATTTGAAGGAGGGTGTTGCAGGCAAGGATGGATGAGGGGGATCCCTGCGCTTGTTAAACTGTGTCGTGGTGTCGGAGGAAATGCAGGAATCGTGGGTCGGGAAGGGGAAGAGGCAAAAGGAATGTTCTGGTAGGTTAAACAGGAGGGAGCCTGGGCTGCTTGTATCGTGCAGTCCAAGGAACATTTACATCATATACTCATTATAGCTAATGTGGAAAGTGTTTTAACTCCTTGGGAAGCAAGAGACTGAAACCAAGTAATCCCCCAAGGTGGATGACCTAACCACAAAACACTCATCGGGCTCTCCTTGGACAGGTTATTTTCAGCAGTGTGGAACAGTGTCCCCTCTGCCTACTTCTCAAGTCTTATTTTGCCTTTGGTTTTCTTTTAATGTTGGCTTCCTAGAAAAGAAAAAAAAAAACCAAAGCAATTTTATTGCTACTAAAATAGGTTAAGGAGAGCAAAAAGGCTGCTAGATTTTTTCATTATGATCCAAAGAAATCTTTCCGTAGACTGTGGCACAGAAGTATTATCACCTCATGTGTCTTTTACAATTTTCCATCTTTACAGTGGTATTTGTTAGCACTTTGTAACTTCCTTTAAGTTAGTCTCTATCCAGGCTATCAAAGAGCATGCAATATAAATTTCCTGTTGCACAAATATGCTCCCTGAAAAGCAATGTGTAAAATACAGGTCATGTTGTAGCTGTTTTATTTGCTGTCATTTAATGTGTGCATCCATCATGCCATCATAAACTCATCAAGTGTTTTGTAACTTAGCTATTAAAAGTTCTTCCACCCTGCAGTTGGTGGATGGGTTCGCAGGCTGTCAGCTATGAAACAGTGATTCCCTAGTTTAAAAATTAGTCTGTTCTGTTCGATGTCCCTATAAATAATATGAGGAAAATCACAAATTCAGAGGTTTTTCCCTGCCCCTTTTCTAATGATAATAAATAATATTGTGGGCCAAAGAGCAGAGAACATCCTAGGTAAGCTTCTGCGTGTCAGATGTGAACTTTGTGTACCTCTTGGCGGGCAGTCACTCACACGAGCACTGGCAGCAAGTCAGTGAGCATATGTGCTTGAGTAACTCCTGCCCAGTGGGGATAACACTTGACATTCGCTCTGAAAGAGAACTTTTTTTCAGGAATTCGGCAAAGCACGTAGACTTTGAGGACATGACTGCTTCTCCTGGAATTAACAGGCTGAGTTGAGTTGCAGGCTAGGATTCTTTGGTTCAGCTGACATTACATCCGCTGTTCATAATACTTGCTGGACTTTTCAGTGCCAAGGGCGTGCTGGTAGGAAAACTAGCGACTAGCTGGAGGGCTTGATTAATGGGAGCCTAACCAAGGGGAAGGGAAACTGGCCCAAAATTGCTGTCATCTGTTAATAAGACCAGAATGAAGTTTCCACACTGTGGCAACTATGAATTATTTAGTTACCACAGATAGACAGCATTCCGTTTGAGTCAACAGAATTTGGCTAGAACCTGCCGTTAGAGATCTGGCTTTGCTTAAAGCCCAGTGTAGGGCATAGGCAGCAGGTGTCTGAGACATTTTCTTTTGCGCAGTGTGCTTTGGCCCTTAGCAGCATGCTGGTTCCTCAGAAAGAATTGAACCGCCTTCCGCTAAGAAGCACGATTTTTATTTGTGCCAAGTTTGCCACTCAAGGAAATAGTGGCAAACAGACAGCTGACTGTAGATCCAAGGTTTCTACTATGTTCTGTCCCTAGTTGAGGGGAAAAGGCCCTGAAAGGTGCGCTTTATTTGTGCCAAGTGGCATCCATTCCTAGAGAATCCTCCTTGAGCCAAGTATAGCTCCTTCACAGCATCCCCTCCATCCTCCTACACAGCTCCAGCCAGGAGCTAAGGGAGACCAGTGGACAAGGAGCCAGCTCTACACTGTTGAAGGAATAGCACTGGGATCCTTCTGGTATAGCAGGAGGAGTGGATAATGGGTAGGCTGAGATGAAAAATGTAGTTCAAACCAAGACTAAAATTTGTATTTGATCAATAATGGAAAAAACTGACCAGTCCAGCATTGCTGTTGCTCTGTGCTATCTGTTGGCCAAGCAATGGTGCTGTAGGCTGGATGAGTATATTATTTTCAGGCAGTTCTCAGTTTGTGCTTACCCTGCATCATTTTGGAAAAATATGGTTTTAACTACTTGCCATAGAAATCATCTATATAACACAGGAGATCTCCGTGTTTTATGTTTTTGGTGAGAATGACATAAAGAAGAGGAGAGAATATTTGAGCAACCTGACATCTTGACCAATATGGTCATTCTTAGGTTGACCCGATACCTTCGTCCAGAGTGTGGGTGGATGCATCTGCAGCCTCTGGAGAGCAGAGCCTGCTGGATTCCCTGGAGCAGGGCCTGGCTGAGCTCTGTGTGGGCTGGCAGAAAACTCCCATCCCTGCCCTGAGGAAGGGCAGAGGCAGCAGGTGTGCAAAAGGTAGGATCAGAGGAGAATATGCAAGATGGGAGTTTGAAAATGAGACTGAAAGCCACTGTCTTGACTTTCTGGCCTCAGCTAAAATCACTGTATTTTGAACTTTGAATCCCCTGCTGCTTTGGTTGTGCAATTTGTTTGGTTTAGTTTGAGGTTTTGGTGGTGTTCAGAAGAATAACTGCACATTCACAATGATCGTCTACAACACCCAGTTGAGGATTATTGGTGTCAACATTATGGCACTCCTGGACTACTGAGATCCAATCCCTGACTCAAATAATTTTACAATAAAAAATTCAGTCCCTCTGGCTAAAGAATCTCCTTCACCTCAAGTAGTAATTATTCCCCTTCTACCCCATATGTATAGGCACAGAAGAAATGATTATAACTTCCACGGATGCAGCCCAGGGGATCTGGTGGTCACAGCATGCCTCAGGGTTTTCAGTGTTTGACAAGAGATGCATGCTAGCTTTTTTCATTCGTGTTGAATGTGTGTAGAGATGTCAGGAAGAGGCTTAAACCGTTAGAGAAAACAAGTAGGGCATAATCTGAAAAGTTTGAAAACTACTGTTGAAACAGATTTATTATGTCATTGCTGAAGGTATTGTCTGCAGAAGTCAAAGGTGTTTGTAGCTTCTCTGCCCTTTTGGCATCACTTTAGGTGATTCTTGTCCGGATGCTACTATTTTTAATCTAAATAGACATAGTCTCCCCTGATATTCTCAGCTAGAGTTGTTATTTGTCTTCCTGGGTTCAAATGTTGTGGAGTGGCCATTAAGAATCACCTGGTGTTGGCATAGAGGCATCTATGTTTTAATGATAACAAAGCGATTTCTGCCCTTTATAGGGCGTAGGCCCCTGTCATTGTCACTGATAGACTAATGGGAGGTTATCAAGTGAAGAGGGCCAGGCTGACTGGTTTTGTCAGGTGTAATTTTCACTGAAGTTACACAAGAGATGCCATGTATTTTGCCAGAACTCTTTTTGAACCACATCTTTAGTGGAGGTCTTTTACCAGAAGATCGTCAGGAATATATTCAGAATGAAATTTGCTTCCACCTGCACTGTCCTTGTTGGATATTTTCTCCCTCAGCCCATCCTAAAATTCAGAGGCTGAAGTTTTAATTCTGTTGGTATTTATTGACCTAAAGTTTTCTAACATTTCATTTTCTTTCTGCTTTTGGATGGAGGTAGGATTGGAAGGGAGGTAGTTCCATGACAGCTGCCCATGTATTTTGGGGGTTGTCCATCAACAGAGATTACCCATAGTGGGACCTCTCTGTCCAAAAAGGATGACGAGAAACTGGAAGGGTCCAGCAGGACCTACCCAGGTTATCAGAGACACAGAGCACAAGACCTATGACGAGAGGTAGAGGGAGCTGGGCTTATGTAGTCAGGAGAAGAAAAGACTTATGGGTAAGTGTGACTGGTGGCCAAATGAAAGCTGCAGGATCTGAGGTTGGATCCCACTGAGGACAGTTATGTCAGGCTAAGACTAATTGCCATGTAACACTGCTAATATGTTTGTAAAAAAATTGGATCACATATAAAAGCAATCCTGTAAGATTTTTGTAAACCTATGTTGTGGGTGAATACCCCCTTTCAGTTCTGCAGTGTATTTTCATATACTTCTTTATGGGGATTTTCATCAGCAGACCCACTCTCTAGTTTTGTCAAATTCTATTGAGGTTTTTTTTTTCTTGTCCACTGACTTTTCCTGCCCACAAAATGCTGGCTTTCACTACTCACTCATTACTCATTCACTAATAAATTTAGCAAATCAGGTTGATTTTATTATGGTACATAGGAGTATTTTGCAATCAACCTTATGTGACATAGAAAAATGACTAAGTATTTCTATTCTTTGTTTTCTGTCTCTGAGCCAGCTTCTTATTGATTGGTATTCCTTGACTGCTTACTCTTCAAAAGCAGCTTTTTGCTAGGAGAATATCAGTTTCCATTAAAACGATGATATTAATTTTCTGATCACTGTTTTGTTTACTGACTGGGGGAATCACAGAAGAGTAGAAAAATACACTTTCTGTAGAAAAGCCTTGTTGTGTAACCCCAGCCATGAGTTCCATGTTTTTGAGATTTTTAGGTGATTAAAACATGACTGCACTATTTGTGGTGGAATAATGCTGACTTGTGTCCAGTGAGAATCTCAGTTTTTATTGGCAATGACCATAAATGGGTAGGAGTTATCCAGGAGGTGAGGCAGGGGCATCAGAGTGGACAAGTGGATCTGGTGCATAATAAGATAGGATATATGCATTTTTTTCAGAAAGTTTTCTTCTGTGGATATAGAATTAACATGGTGTGTTTCTTATTGATGCTCTGAGAACAGCATCTTCATATTGGGAAAATAAAAGTTTCTGCTAACAGCTTCCCACAACCAATTAATTATTCAGTATTTGAGAACTCTGAGATTTTGTAAGCAAAAGTGATAGGGTAGGAGTGAAGAGAAGTCACAACATGTGGTGCCACAACTCATGTAAACTCAGGCATGAGAAGAATGATTTACTTGAAAAGAATGCAATATCCGTTCTTTTATTTATGTTTTGCACATTTATTGTGGGTCTGTAGGACATAAATCACCTGTAACATTTATTTTCCATTAAAATATAGAAATTACAACAACATTTTCACTTGTGAGTGTGTATGTTAGAAGCAAGTCATGAATTTTAATCATGGACTAGAAACTCAGTTGACATAAATTGCAACAGCACCTCTGAAGTCAGTGGAGTTATATGAATTTATCCCACCATAAGTTTTGGACCAGTGTGTTTTAAATAGATCCCAAACTGGTAGTCAGTTTGACTGTCCTGAAAGCTAAGCTAATCTAAACATAGGGGTCTACTAGCAGACAAGGAACAATTAATGAATATTTTATACCTCTCTTCCTGTTTCTCGAATTTGGTCTAATTGTTACTACATCAGGTGACTGACTGGCAGGTTTATATTCAATACAGCAGCACTTCCAGTAGATGTCCTTTTTTCTTTTCAAAGCCGCAGAGCAGCAGCAGTCACACCAGCGTAACAGGGGAGCAGTTACCACATCGTGGCCTTGGCTGCTACCTGGGTTTCAGAGTGCCACACGTGCCAGCCCGGCATGGGCTGGAGAGAGTGGCAATCACCAGCAGAGTCCCCCTAACCTTAAAGCATAATGGCTTTTTGTTCACCGTCAGCCTACGGGTATCATGTTTGGTGACTGGCATTAACAAAGAGAAATTTTATAGGAAAAGCATTTTGCCCAGTTAAGTATTCACCACCAAGCTGGTTGCTGCCCTGCAAATTTGAAAGTATCTTCATTCCTATGCGAGGATGAGGGTATCTTCTATTTGGGGGTGTTTCTCTGACGGCTGTCCAGCTTCTTTCATCTTTTTTGTACCACAGTGGACTATTAACATGGTGTAGTTTCATAGACAGGCAGAATCCACTTTCTTTATGGTATTCTGAGTCACCTTAACAAGAAGGAGAATGGCTGCACTGGAAGAGGGTTGTTAGCTCGAGAGCTCGGTGACAGAAGGTTTTTGCTGCAGAACAGTGAGAGAGCTTGAGACTGTCTAAACCAATAATCTTTTAATGTGCTAAATCTCTGTTCCCTAAACTCACAGTCTTTTTATATTATGGTAAGCTTGTCATAACTTGCAGATGTAGGGTGGTAAATAGTGCATCTTATATTTAGTAAATAGGAAAAAAAAAAAAAAAAATTAAACCTTCCCTGTAGAATTTTTTCCACTACAGTACTTAAACTTACTGGAAAAATCCAAGATGGCATAAACTGTCAAGTGCCAAGACACAGCTAATACAGTACAGCTTTTTCCCAGGGATGAACATTCAAGGACATTCTAGCCTTTCTGCTTAAATTCTGAAAAAAGATGCAGACAAAGTAAATATTAGGTTTGTGCTCATTTCTTTTCTTTGCACATCAGGTATCAAGGCTCTTGCCAGTTTTTATTTTGGCAAGCCTGATGACCAGATTTGCTTGCCAAGGCTGTAGAGAAACATCCTTTGTTGGCAAGATGGACTAGATGACCTAATGCTCATAGTTGTTCCTTTCTACAGCTTCTTTACTTCTGCTAAAGATTGCAGCACTGTAGTTTTGACTTACTGAAATCCTGTCATTGCTATTGTTTCTTGACTACTGAAGTTAGATAGTTGCCCATTAAAAAATACGTTGTATTTGAAAGATATGAGCATTTATCAAAGCTCTGTCACAGGGTTTCAGTGTCTGTGGGCCACATTCTCACAGGTACCTAAATAACATAATACACATCTAGTGAAACTTGTGAAGTGCCTGAGAAGCTAAGTGATGGTCTGCTCCTTGAACACAATCTTTTGGTAATGTCTCTATTGAGCAAAAGGACTTGGAGGGACAGATTTCCACCTATTTTACTAGGTGAGAAAAATCCACTAGTCTCTCTCTTCTCTCTGCAGGAGTGCTATAAACGCACCAAACTGTGAAGTTAAGTGGTTTTTATACTTGTAATGACAAATTGTCCATGTTACAGTCCTTCTTTTAAAAGCAGGAAATATGTAAGGCACTTCTTCAGGAAACTGGCTTTCTCCTCATTAAGCTAATCTTTTGCCCCAGAACACAGATTATTCCACACGTTCACAATTGCTGAAACATGCTCTCACCATAAAGTCATTAACGAAGGCAGCTAAGTAAGAGATACCATTAGAATCATTACCTAGTGACAAGATATAAAACTATTCTGACATCTCATCTCTTAGGCTGAATTCTGTTCTCATCTGGTGTTTCGTTATCAAGATAAGGATTAAAATAATAAAGCCACAGTTTAGCAAATTTGTTTCTGATCTTGAAGCCAAATGGTCCTACTGCATGATGGTAACTGCTGCAGCCTTCATGAGTAAGGCAATAGCAGAAGAGTGGCAGTAAATAAAAATGTGAAAAAATTCCTGTGGTTATTCTAAAAGACATGAAGGAGGTGAATGCAAAATTGCCCAGAGTAGAAGCGGATAACCACCACTTACCTTGGCTGTCACTGGGCCACAGTATCATATCCTAATCCACTATCTCTGCAGCAGCATCACCTGGGAATCAGATCAGGCCAAGACCTGTGCTGCTATTATCTTTTCCTTCTCAATGCACCAAAATTATCTTTTAAAAGTAGTTACAAATTAGATTTTCCTATGTACAAAACCAACAAAGTCATAAATATCTGCCTTTGTATCTGATCAGAGACCACGACAGAGAGACTTTTAAGTAGCTGGCAGAGTAGACAGAGCCCCTGTTTTATGACTTTGCTTTCTGGGTTTTTTTTTTATTTTGAGGACAAGGGAGACGTATTTAACAGGTTATAGTCTGCATTATTTTTTAAGCAACGTGTGCATGTGTTTGATGTGTTTATTTTCTTTTGCTTCAGCTTCAGTGATCAGCAAACACAAGTGCAAAGCTAAGCACAATTGTGTAGAGGCAGGTATGTTGTAATGCTAGTAAACGGTTTGCCAAAGCCTCATTACTGCAAGGAAGCGGTGATGCCAATTTTCACCTAGAAGCTCTTTTTTAAAAAGCATTTCATTCTAGCTGAAGGGAGCTTGATCTGCTGCAGGAACGTAACATCGGTGCGTAGCATTGTAGGGTGCATCTGCACCGGGATTTTAGTTTGGTTCAGGAGCATGCTTTTGAACCGTCTCTCCCAACTCTGCCACCATCCCACGCTTTGGGATGTGTCACAGAGAGGTCTCGCGACACACCAGCTCCTTTCCCGAAGGATGCGCTCTGAGATGCAGGTGTGTCTCCCGTCACCTTAGCCGGTTGTCCAGTGCCACCCCCGGAGCCCCCCACGTTCCTGCATACCACACGCTTGGCCAACAGCATGACCATCCTCTAAAAGCCTCACTCGGGGGGGCTGCAGCACAGCCATCACATTATTTCACACGCCAAATTGAAAAAAAGCCAGCTCCTTCTTCCTGTCGTCTTCATAGTAATAATAACAATAATAATGATGACGATGACGTCTCACAACAAGAAGGGCCGTGATGCAGTGTGGGCATGACCTGTTTAAGAAGAAGGGAGCCCTGATCGTTGTGGACACAAGCCAGCCTGCGCCTCCAGGAGCCGGGAGTCACTGTCTGGCCACGTTTTATTTCACAGTATGCACATCTAGCCTATGATTTAGAAGAGGAAAGAGTTTCCTTGAAACTTATGAAGTACAGGCTATCCATAAGGTTTTGCACCACAAAATGCCAGGGGTGTCCTGTTTTGGCCACTGGTGATAAAGGTGAATTTTGTTCAGGGTGACTGTGTGTCTTAAAACACCATTGTTTTATACAAATCTGAAAATTAAAGCAAAGGTGACAAAAGCAGCATCAGTGTGTCTTGGGGTTGGGTCTTGGAGAATATTTGCATGGCTGGAGAATTATTTGTAGAGTTTGTGCATTTGCAGTCCTGCAGGCACAGCATTTGATCAGAGATTGGGGACTAATCGCAAGCAAATATAAATTAGTCAATCTTAAACAGATAGACAAGAAAATAATGAGATAATGAGTGTATTCAGGCATTAAAAGAAGAAAAGGGCAGAGAAAGATTAAAACCAACATAAAAGAATGACAGTCAATGGAATAAGGACATATCAACCAATATAGAACCAGGGATTTCATATTTCTAACTTTTGACTCATTTTTCTTCCTTGGTTTCCTGTGTTTCTTTTATCTCCATTTTGATCCCAGAAATACTGTGGTAGTGTAGAAATCCACTTGTGTGCAAGAGCTTGCATGTCTGAAGCTAAGATTACAAGTACTTTGGGGCTAACGCTATATCTGTTTATTAGCCTAGACAGAGCCAAGCTCAATGAATAAATAACAATAGTTAAGCCTAAGGAAATTGATTTGGAAATAATTATTCAATGAAGGAAAGTGCCAATATTTCAGTGCAACATTTGCATGAAGTATTATTTGCAGAGTATTATTCAAACATACATTGAGGTACTGATTAAGGAAAACATTTATCCATAATAAGTATTTGATAAAAATATTGCCCAGATTTGCAATGAATAATTCAGTCTGCATTAGTAACATGTGCATGACTATGCATATTATTCATATCTTTATAAATGCTATGGTAAATTGCTACAGGTTAATAGGCACTTACATCCTTTTCTGTGTAGAATGCTATTAGGTCCAATTTTTCAGAGGAGCTGAGCCACCCAGAAGTTTAAATATGATAATGAGTTGCAGATACCAAGTGTGTGTGTAAATCAGGCCATGGCAACGTTAGTCACAGGGAGGCTGTTTGGGACTGGCACGGGAGGATAACGCAGCAGCCTGAACTAGGGGCATATTCTGTAGGGCTCTGTGGAATTACCTGTGTATTCGTTTCACCCTAAATATTCTTTTCTCCTGCATACAAAAGACATATTTAGAACAGATACAATTAAGTGTTTAAAAACTGATTAGAAACTGAATAGATTGCTGACAGAAATACCAAAATATGGATAAGACTGATTACTGGACACTGTGATGAAAGATGACAAAACCTTGTGGAAAAACAAGACACAATAATCTAGAAAGCTCACTGCAGAAAGATCTCCTTACCACGTTTCTACTTCTGTTTCATTATAGTTGACATTTAGGCAGGCAGTGGGAGTCGAGCAATATACATAGCTGTGAATCTGGCATCCCGTTGTTAGGCTCTGGACAGGCATTGCAAAAACCCATGCTCCAAGCCACAGAAATGTGTATGAGATGTATAAGAGAGCAGAGAAAAATAGAATGTGAAACAGTAATAACATTTTCTTTAGATTTAGGTTTTTTGCACTGATCCAAAAAGCTCGTTCCTCTAACTAGAGTTGATTGAGTCCATAAAATGTGAGGTTTCTGAGAAGATTTAAAGTTAAGCTGGTTCAATTATTCACTCTGTGACTTCAAAGAGCTCTCTAGACTGCATCAACCCATACGTCTTGTTAAAAGTTCGTATGTGTTGTGAAGCAGTTTTGATAACACAGCAGTTATACTGCCATAACCAACAGATACTAATAACAAGTCATTAAGAAAGCATTGTATCTATTTTTATCACTCTCTGTTTATCTCTCCACGCATCCTAACGGACCATTATTTCTGTATATTGAACGAGCCAGTGGCCCTAGAACAGGGATGTATGCATGACTAGATTGTGCTAATGAAACAGTAGTTATTTTATCAGGAAGCCATTCCTTGAAGTCTGCTGAAGAAAAGCGGGGGATTATAGCGCAGGCCACCGAGAGCACAAGAACATGACAAGAGCAGGGCCTTGAAGGTACAGGCACGGGACATTACCAGGAGCCTTGAGCACAAATTGCAAGTAGTAAATTACTGATCTCAGGAGAAATGCAATCTTGAGAGCTGGGTAGAACCAGTTTTAGGGCCTAACTGGGACATGCATTGAGTTGTGTAACAGCTTATTGCAGCTGGCTCGCAGCACAGGTGGAGACATCTTTAGATGGTACACAAGATTGCCACAAAACCAACTGGCTGCACAGGAATCTTATTTCAGAATTGGGTATGCGATATCCTGTATTGATACATATGTAAAATTATTTCATCATCATATTTGCTCTAGTGTTGTATTGCTTGTGTTTGGTTTGAGGCTTTAGTTGTAATTTGGGTGCAACATGCAGAAAGCTATACGTTTTGGTTTTCTTGGAAGAGAAACATCAACACTAACTGCTGTGTTTCTTAAAACACCGTTGTTTTATACAAAGCTTGCAGACCTTCATCATCCTAGATGATGCCATTCCATATGTGCAATTCTAGTGTAATCTGGCATTGTAAATCTCTGGAAAAGAGTTCAGGAAGCAGATATGTTTAGACATAAAATACGGGCTTAGAGCCTATACTGTCTTTGCAGGAACAAGATTATGATCTTGTGACTGATCTTTAAGCTTAAGAAAACTGATGTGCCTTTTCTGCCTGCTTTTATTTTGTGCTGACGTAGGCTGGTAGAGCAAATAAATAAATAATGTTTACACAAAGCTGTACTAGAATCATGTAGGTTTTTTAACATGGTCACACCTGAACAGCCTGACGATGTCGAGTATGTAAATGAAAGATGTTCCTGGTGCATAAAAAGATGCTGCATGCTGTAAGTGACAAAGCTGAAATACTGACTTACAAATTAGCCGTGCCATCCGGTGAGCTTGTTAAAACAGCATCCCTCTAGAAGACAGTGGTAGATGTGAATGATCAGCCATGAATCCACTCAGCGGATATCCTGTGAGAATAGATTTTGAGCCCACAGGTTTTATCTGCAGACAGTTCTGAAAAACAGTATCTGTGAAATGATTCCTTAGTGCGGACATTTGGTACAGGGCTGGTGTTACAGCTCCAGGATCCCCTTTTCCTGACAGGAGGAATGAAGGATTTGACTAGGAAATAATGTGAGCAGAATTCTGATCCACCATGTGTTTGTTGACAGTGTATGTCAGCCGGCGATCACAGGCAGCCAACCTCCCTTGGGTTCACACAGGACCCTGAAGATAAGGCAAATCCACTTTCCACCTCCTCCTCCTCCTCCTCCTCCTTCTCCTCTGCGACAGAAGTTTCAACCTGCAGAAACACTGTAACTTCATTCTTCAGCTCATATTCACACCTCATTGCTAGAGGCATTACTCTCTGGTTTTGAAACCTTCTTTTTGCTTTTCTTTTTGCTTTTCTTTTTGCTTATTTTTGAGAACTACTATTACAGTGCTGTTCTAAATGAAAGTTACCCTTAAACACTCTCTGGGAGGTGTGTTCTCAGGTGTTTTTTTCCCTGTGTTATGCTTGATGTTGTCTACACAAGTGCTCTGCATTTTTAGGAAGTCGTTGGTCTCTACTGTATCAAAGCTTAGCATCCCCCTTAAGGACCAAGAGTTTCAAACAGGCAGAATCTGCTCCACTTTCCCGTTTTTTTGATACCCTTGGTATGTGGCCTCTGGCTGATGTATTCTGGCTCCCCATGCTGCCTCCCTTCCTTCAGCACACTTCATTCTGGAAAGGTTTGCTTGTAAGTACCTGGCTTCCTCTGAGGAGCAGGAGCGCTTTGCTTTTTTCCCCTTGCTGTAGGAGAAAATGAGGTGCTATTGGCAACTCTCAGGAAAAAATAGCTGCAGCTTTCACGCTGAGACAGAAGGACAGATCGCCTTCAGACCACGGTCTGGGGTAGCTCATGCTGTGGGTCTGAGCAGGTCTAACCCTCCAACGTGGGGTTACATAGGCTAAGTCACAGTTCTGTGTACGGTTTTACTATTAATGCTTCAGTAAGTGATGGTTTAAGTTAGTCACTTCAGATGCAACAGCTGTAGGTAGCATGATGTAAAGACACATATGCATCTATTTTGCTGAATGTCTGAGTGGTTGTATTTTAAATATATATTTTCCACTTATACATTCTCTTGAGAGGGTATTCATGCAAGATTTACCTGGATTGGTTTGTAATGAAAAGACCTAACTTAATGCCATTTTTCAGCTTCAGAAAATATGTTTAAACTTTATTCTAGCAGGATCTAATTCTTTATTTCACTGAAGCAAACCCAAGTTTTTCAGGCTTTTAAAAACAAAACAAAACAAAAACAGCCTGGCAGTTTCAGCAAAAATTTAACAGCATTAAATGATGCATTAGCCAAGACTTCATTACTTTTACCAGGTATAGCATGGTGCATTACAAGGATTATCAAAACTGACCTCAGCTGTCAAATTAAGTTAATAGATCTGAGGCCCGTTTGGCCAAACCTCTGCACTTAGTTTGGCAGGGCAGACCCCTGGGCTCCTCTGAGACGCGCAGCCCCATGGCAGTACTGCCGGCGAGTCGGAGCTGATAGCCCAGAGCTGGGCTGGCACCTTCTGCTCCCGATGAGGAATGTGAAGTTAGAAATCACAAGTGATGAGCTCTGGGCATCTCTCTGCATGGAGCTTGTTCCAGGATTAGTGGATTTGGGGCTAGAGGAAGCCACAGGGACCAGTCAATCTGACTGTCTAGAGAATTTCACCCACCGTAGCTGGTAAATTTGCCTTGTATAGCTCAGATTACTGCATATGTACTGCATTTAACTGAGCACTGTATTAAAAAAAAATAATAAAAATTTCCCTTTTTATTGGAGGCTCAGCTTTTGCAAATCACTAATATACAATGACAAAAAGCTGCAGGAAAAACACCGTGAGCCTTGGGTTAGAAGCCAAGAAGTGTAATTACTGATGTGCACAACAACCTATTGCGCATGTCGTGAAAGTGTGATCCTGGCATTGATTTTTCCATTACTGTATCAAACTCCATGTGTGAAGCATTAACAGCGCTTCCGCAGGTATATATGAAAATCTGTCATTTGCTACAGCTGCCTCAGTGCCTGCCTTCTAACAGCCCCCAAACCTGCCCCGTGCCCCCTGCCAGGTATTTCGGCAGTGTGAGAAATGATCACTCTTGACACCTGAGAACTAGATAGAAGAAGGGAGATGGCAGCGCATCCTATCTGCAAGATTGCACCTGCCTCAGCGCCCTGAACGATGCGGGGAAGGGAGCTTTTGCAAAGTGAGCAGAAATTAAAGGAGCAATTTATCCCCCAAGAACAGGAACTGCCAGTGCATGTGTGCCAACGCACTCCGGTGCTGTGGTGAGAGCCAGCACCTGGGGAATGGACCTTCTTCTCTTGGGGCTGGGTGAAGCACTCTGTCTTGTCTTCTTCTTAAGCCACTGATCCAAGGCAGACATGAAAAAGAGCCTTTCTGATTTGAAACTTCCCACGCTTCCCAGTTCTTCTGTAAGGACATATTCCAAATCCCCAGGATACAACTGCTGTGTTACCCACCTGGCCCACCTGCTGGCCAATTTGGTTTTCAAATGCAATTGGTAAAATGGTTGCTCCGTGTGGTGCAGCCATCCTGCGCAAAGCCTTACTTCCCTCCCTGCTCCACCTTCAGAGAGTCTTTCCCTAAAACGTGGGTGAGGTGCCTTACTAGAATCCTCAGGGCCACAAGAAAGGGCAGCAAAAGGAGTCAGAAATGGAACACTGGAACCTCCACTTTTCAAAAGGTGGAAATTTTGGGAGGGAACAAAGTGTAACAAGAACTGGAGAGGTGGTGTCAGATGCTGTGGTTGGAGGGGTGGTAAGAGGAGGGGGGGCATGCATCAGGATCAATAGAGTGTTTGGATGAATCCAGAAATAATGATCTTGTATCAGCCCTACATCTGCTCAGTCTGGAAAAACTGATCCGAGTTCAAGAGGTTACAGGCAAGAAGGCAAGAAGATAGTAAGTAAAAGATAGAGTGGAATTGGGAGAGAACTGGGGAGGATCCGGGGAGTGAGAGGGGATAATGAGGTAAGATGTTGCAAAAGCAGTGCAGTGCTTCTCTAGTGTGCTATATAGAAAAGTGAAAACCTGTTGAGATTTTATATCATGGGGTCAGGCTTAACGTGAGCATACATTTTCCCTGTGCTTGTTACCTGAAAGTGATAATTGCTTATCCAGACTTTCCCAGGATTAGTTTTACTATAAAATGCCAGTCACTCGGCAACTGTGATTTGAAGGTAAGTAAAATTTCTTCAGTATCAGCAGTGCATCATTCTGCGTGATTTGGGGCAGCGTGATTCATCACATGCAAGAATGTCCTGCAAGAATATTAACTAATTTCATAGGAATATAAAATGTGCTAAAGGAATTGGCCACCCAAAAATTGTTTCCTTGCTTTCAGTAACTCCAACTGGATTGCTTTTCAAGCAAATTTTCTAATATTGCAAACTGCAACACTTTCTGGTTTTGTTGCTGTTTCTTGTATGGTTAACTGGAGCAAAAAGGTCTACGTAACATTTGGGTTTCTCCTTACAAATAGGGAGAACAAGCTCCAGCCCAGGGACATAGGAAAACTAAATGCCTCGTCCCTGGTTTTCCTTAGCAAGCAAAATTTCTCCACCTGCAAATGCTCCGACACTGTCCAAACAAAGAAGCCGGCAGTGGAGGAAAGGGAACACAGGAATATTTTTGCTTTGTTTCCTAGTACGTGCAGACGAAGAGTAATATTTATCTGCACCCTCAAGCTCATTTTAACTTTTACTATACTCCATCAAACTCATATTCCTCCCACCTCCCCCCTTGGCAATAATGTGCCACAAAATTAATTCTGTAAGTCACCCTGCCAACTGAACCCTGCTCCTGCTCTGCTCAGGGAGCATCGCCTGCCTCTGTCCGTCTGGCTCCGCGGGAGTCACCCGTCTGGTCCCGCTCAGAGTTGCCCACAGCTTTACCCAGGCGCTCGGCAGGCAGGGCCGCGGGAGAGGCAGCCCAGCTCTGCGCCGTTTGCCATCTCTTGCAGTCACGGTCCCTCTCTGGGCTGTTCGCTTGCCATGAATCACGTCTCACAGGGGAGAGCTGGGAGCAGTTCTTGTACTTGCAAATGGTGCTGCTCCACCAGCATCCAGAAGACTGAAGTCCTCTGCCTAACCACCGAAGATGTGTGTTTTGAAAAGCGGACACGAGAACCGCCTGCTGCCCTGCCACATTCCCCCTTCCCGCGGTCTGTGCCCCCGGTACGCCTCCAGCTTTGCTGGGAGGTATTCTTGTCTTTACGGTTACTTCTCAGCCTGACCTCTCTGTTGGAAGGCTGCCAGCAAAATTAGAAATTGATTTCAGATCTAGCGGTGGTTTAACGTGATGCGGTGACTCGTCCGCTGGGAACACGATACAGTCGCTGGACACTAAGCAGGCTGCGCAGAATAACAGTTTTCAGTCAGTAGTGACCTGAGCTGGAGATGAACCCATCCACGAGAGATGAGAAGCTCTGCAGAGCTCCTGTGTACAATTCCCTTTGGCATGCCGAATCCCTACCACCGGCAGATCCTTTCTTTCCCAGGATCATTAAGAAGCAAACTCCATTTCATTTAGGTCGTGAACTTTTGTTTGATTTTTCAGAGAATTATGACCTACTTTGTGGCAAGGCTTTGTGCTTGTTTTTAGCTCTTTGAATGGAGAAACTAGTAAGTAAGTACCAGAGGACAAGAGTTTACTTTTAATACTAGCTTCTCAGTGTAATCAACCATAAAATATTTAGGGTTCTTCCTTGTAAATCTAACAGCTACTAGTTCTGAATCTGCTGCTTTTTCTCCTGACCTTGATGAAGTCTCCTATACCTCACGGCAAAGTATTACATGAAATTCTGCCAAAATGAAATCTCTGGTCTGAAGCACAGTAAACAGTCCATAGCTTAGAATAATGCTGTATCTTGCCACTGGCTAAACTGATCTAAGCGTTACCATATCTACTAGAAGAAAGAAAAAAAAAGGAGATTCCCCCCTCCCCATTCTCTTAATCCACCTCTCTCTATACTAATCTGAAGATGAGCTTGTGAATGGTCAATAAGGAGGCCAAGGCTCAGTGACAGTTCGCTGAGCATCTGGCCTAGATCCTCAGCTGATGTATGTCACATATATTTTGAAATTCGTCACATCAGCAGCAGATTGGGTTCCTGAACAGTAAATATTTACTCCTATAAGGCCCTATTCAACTTCAGCAAGCCATCATTTTCTATTCCAGCTCTTTTCCCAGATTAAGTCTAGATAAGCAAATTAAAGCATGTTACAACAAGATAGGCCAACATAGCAGTGTTTCGAAGCCATGTTTTGATTTTTGCTGGAAAGGAAGCAGGTCACTGATGCTGTACCTTAACCAGGTCATATCGAAGTTTCCCCAAATTATATTTGCCCCCTTCCTAAAACAATAAAAGTGCTACCAGTTGGGCTATAACACACAGTGCATTTCTGAATAGTGTGACAAATGGCAAGGTATACATAATAAGCAGACCTCTTGGAATGTGGGGTAACCAAAGACCTGATAGAGACACAGCCCTGAAGACCTTACTTCGCTAAAACAGTCAGTCTCTGACCTTTGCTTTGCTTTGTCCGAGTAGAGACTCCAAGACAGGCTGTAACGCATCTATCCAATAAACTCGTCACACAAGAAAGGCTGTGCAGAAGTGCTTGGTTGGGCGCGCCTTTGCTGAAAGGTAAGAGGATCTCTGGTTGTTTACTAGAAGGTATTGCACAATTCACAACACTAGTTAAAAACCAGGCTGGCAGGCTCTGTGGGAGCTGTACTGGATAGGACTTCCCCAGCTGCCTGGGTCAAAGGCTTGCATAACATCAGGAAAAATAATGTTTATCTGTGACATTATTTGAAGTGTATATAAGCTTCATTAAAAATATCATCTACCGTAATTTTTTTCCAGCTAAGTCTGCAATTTTGGATTTCTATGATATAAAAAGAAAAAAAAGGACTAGCTCATTGTATTGACATATATTGATCAGTTAATTCTAGATTTTGTGGCACTCTCTTGGCAAACCATTTCACACCTTTAGGTAACTATCTGATACAGTTCCACGTGAGTAATAATGCCAGGACGCACAGACTTGCTTTATCCCTCTTCCATGCAGCGCCAAGTAATAAGCTGTGATGAAGTCAGTGCAGTTACTCCAATGTGAGATGCGTTAGTCTCATCTTCACACCACACAGATAGATAAACAGAGCGATGCTGTCGCTGTTTTGTTTTAAACACTCTGTTCTGCTTTGAGTCTTCAAATTTACGTTATTTGACTCAATAAATGTTTGATGGTCTCAGTGTAGCATCTAGTGGAGAAAGGGTAAATAACAGAAAAAACGCAAAGCAGAAACGTGCCATTAACCCTTGCGCACGGCAGGGATGAAAATGTGAACTGTTGGGGAGTGAGAATACTCACTTCCCCAGATCATCCAGCAAAACACTGGAAGGGTTACTCCGAAGCGGCTGCAGTTAACTGGGTACGATGCAGGGCTCGTAATCCTGGCAGAGCAGGATGGTATCACTGGCTTCAGTTCAGCTTAGGAAGGTCTCTGTGAGGTACTCAACTGCTGTGAAGGCAAATTGTCCTTTAGAAACTTCCCTACTTGTTTTAAATTTGCTCTCGCTCCGGCAGGGGTGTTTCTGTCCTGGCTTACAGGCAGTTTTGTGTTTCTTCCGCTCACGCTAGTGCTGTCTCCAGTCTAAAGACAGAGCCAAAGCTACTGTTCCCCACATTCTGTCCTGACTTAGCCCCTGCACAACCCAAACGATGTCAGTGTTACACCGCAGCCAGATCTGGCTCGGAGGGGACTTGTCTCAGGGCTAGTCCTGGACCTGCGGCACAGCCAGACCTCGTGGGGCTCGGAGAAGGTGCGAATGCGCAAGCAAAGCAGGAACTGCTCCTGCTGCCTTTCTGCAGATTTAATCTGGGAATCAAGGGTTTAGCTTTTGAGACATATCAAATCTCAGCAGGTCCTGAAAAATGAGGTCCTCTGTGTAATTATTTAACAGCAAAAAAAGCTTAGAGTTACATTTTCAACATTTTTTTTTCTGAATGTCATTGTTATATCCTGTTTATAAACAAATCAGAGTAGAATATCCAGGGCAAAAAAAAGAAAGCTTAATTTTCTATAACCATGAACTTAACAGAGTAAAGAATAGAAGGCTTGTTTTATAATTATTTTCTTCAAACTTTACTGGGACTTTTTCATGTGCATAATGTCTTTAGTATTTTATGGGGACGTGAACGAAGAAGCACAAATCTGTACACCAGAAGCTGCCCCTAGGCACAGTTCATAGCGGAGAGTCCTCCAGAAACACCACTGTTAGAGGAGGGAGACAGCTGTGAAATTAATGGTGGGGTTGCAGAGCCAGTTCCTCATGATACAGCATGGAAATGTGCTGCCTTGGGCAGGAATACAGAGTAGAATGTATGTTTGTCCCTCATTAAGAGTACCTCTAGAGAACACTGTGATTAATCCAAAATTATCTGAGATACAATTTCTTTGCAATTCATGAGGACTTTGTATGTTGCCACATACATGTGGCAAGCGATTACAGAAGCATCTGCATTAGCCTGGTGTCACTAATCAATATGTAGCAGGAGACTCCTGGGTTACCCATTCTGTATTTGTCCTTGCTAAATCTTTTAAGCAAGATAGAGAGGAGTTCAGATCTGTTTACTCCTTCATCCCCATTAGCCAGCTGGAAGGTGTAAAGTGGGGGGATTCTCATTTTCCTGCCTTGGTGCAAAGAGTACAGCTGAATGTGCTGCCTGCGAGCAGCGAGGCTGCCGAGGTCACCTCCTGAAATGCCTTTCAGCTCTATCCTAATCTCAGTCCAAGCCCTCATGTTTTCCTGTTCCTCTGAACTGCTGTGGGTCCCATCCGGTGATCCCAGAACAAAAGCCCAGTGGAACCAGAGTAAGTACCCTGTTTTCTGAGAACTTAAGAAAGGGCAGCAGACATCACTGAAAAACTATTTCACAGCAGTCCAGTAAGTGACAGAGCCTCGAGCTGGAGAGAGTGAGCTCCAGATTTTTACGTTTTTAAGTGGAATTACTTTATGCACGCTTTCCGCTGCCCTAAAGGTGATTTGGGAGTATCAGTAGCAACACTATTGGTAAAGCCAAGCATTCAAAAAAGAGCTTGTTTCCAAGATTGCGAAATACAAAATATAGTTGCATTTTAATTTGCATTCTGGTTTTTTTCTGACTTTTTTGACTTTCACATTTCCAAGTCACCACAACTATTATGACTAGAAACATTGTCATTATCATTCTTATCATCAGTACTATGGCTGATTGTAACAGTAGTACATGAAAGCTAAGATTCTTAGATAATAAGCACATTTCATGAGCTGTGGGCAACATTACAGACCTGCTATAGATCAGAAAAAAGCCACATTAAATCTGCAACTAATTGGTAGCCTTGGTGGTGGTGTCACCAGAGAGATGAAGCAGCGAGCCATCCTGCCCTCCGTGTGTGGTCCCTTTGCGGTTGAGTAAGATAGGTGCAGGTAGAATAGCGGTGTAAATACAATGCAATGCTTTATTATTTTCAATGTATACTACAGTTCATAGGGCTGACAACTCGCCCTTCATTGGCTTCTCTGTTGTTCTATGTCCCTGCTAACCCAGAAGCCAATATTGTGTCTGTGAAAGCATCTTTTTAGGGCTCTATCCACGAAACAGCAGTCAAATAGTTTGAAAACTTCCATCGGCTCTCTAGTCCTCTTGTCTTCACTGGTCATTTCAGAAGATGTCATCTGATACAGTCCGTCCATACTATTTTTAGGGTACATATATTTTTAAATAAAAAAGAACACATACAACCTTTTTGCAGTCTTGATCTGCAAATAATTTTTTTCACCCTATTAGAAAATGCAGTGAGCTGAATTTTGTGTAAATGTTGATGCTTTTTATTGTAATTAATCTGGCTAATTTTTATATGATCAGCCCAAGCCTTCTAATAATTTTTGCTATTTATAACATGAACTTTGGAACTACTTCAGGAAGCCAGAAAGTGAACGTTCTATGAATCAAGAATTCAGAACGAGTTGTACAGTTCCTGGAAGAACTTAACGGGTCAAAAATCTCTCTTGACAATTTTAATTACTTTGCAGGGAGGCCAGAACGTGGGTGTACCAGGAAGTAGTTTGCACATATGTTTTGTTTAGCTGACTTGCTGCTGTGCCGTCTTTTGTCTTTTTCTTAGGAAAGGTCAAATTTGGCAGTTTACTGCACACTAAACACTCTTTTATTTTTATCTTTAGAGATACTTGTAAAGAACATTTACTTTTGAAACGTGTCATGTTACACTGCAATGAAGAAAGATGTTGTCAGGACTGGAGTTGCATTTCTGGCTATGGCTTAGCGGGGATGGGGGGAAAGCCTTTTACTGGTGCTTGCTGTTGGCAGACAATGTCGACCTCAAAACCTCAACTGTGAAACTGCGGAGCAGTGAGGTGACATACGGTCTCCTCTGTGTTTCACGTGAGTGTGTAGTTGTGTGCAAACTTTTGTAAAGAAGTCTGTGAAAGGCCAAAGTAACCAAACACTACAGTATTTTTTTAAATCCCCAGCAACAAAATGGGAAGGGATGACAGAGCAGCCATTTTCCTCTCCCTTTTTTTATATGTATTTGCATTTTTCAAAAGGTTTCCCAATGTTTTACTTGAAACAGACCTGAAATATGAAAACTGCCCATCGGAAAGCCTGAGCTCATTCCAGTACTTGCCTTGCAGATCAAGGAAACAAAATCAACAAAAGCAACTTCTTTGCAGAGGTGGAATGTGTATTGCTTATCTACAGAGGCTGTGCCACCTTAAAGAATAAAATGCTGTGGCCTTCACTCAGAAGTGGAGATCTTAGGAACAGAAATGTAAATAGCATTGAGTACAAAACGCAGCAACCTGTGCACATACGGCATCCTTATTAGAATCACTGCTATCCGACTTTTAGCTTTGAAAGAAAACTATCTACCTTCCTGAAAGTTACCTACAATTCAGCCAGATACAGATCAACGTAAAGTTAGGAAAAAAAATATTAAAGCCTGTAGAGCTGGAATCTGCATGCCTGAGCTGTGCCTTTCAATGTATTAATTGGAAATTTTGTTTGTCACTATAGAAAGAAATCAACAGCAGAGTTGAACTAATTCCTTAAAAATTGAGCCCACCAGTACTCTTTTGCTTTTTCCATGTTTCTTTCTCTCCTCTCAAATACTCCAGAAATTTTCTGTCAAGTTGCAAAGCCAGGAGGAGGCTTTGGTGGCAGTTCTTAGTGCTGGGTTGCTTAATGATGGACCTCGAAAAGGCAAAACCTATTTTAAAACATGCAACATAGCTCAAACCAAAGTTATAGGCTTGCTGCAGAAATTGCTGGGTGAGGTTCTTTGGGTGAAGTCAAAGTGGAGGTCTAACTAAATGGTCATTTTTGGCTTTGTATCTATGTAACTTGTTTGCCTAAAGTAAGATCACTAGGGATCTCGTCTCAAAACGTTAATCAAATCCCTTTTAAGGTTCTAAAAATGTTCATTAGATGTTTCATTCATTAAAATGTTTTATCAGGATTTCTCATGTTCAATACCCACAGGATACGATAGGAAGCAAAAAGTCTGAGACAGATGTCTTTCTGCTGCAGCTGTAATATAAGACTGAATTGAGTCACACCAAAGGTCCAGATAGCCTGGCACCCTGCAGTTGCCTATAGTAGAAATATAAGGACAGAGCATTTACAGCTTCATTTCTCCTCCTATTTACCATCTCAATTTCTGGCAATCTAAGGACAGAATTGGAGGCTCTGTCCGTCTCTCTGCAAAGCAGCCTGTTCTTCCATTAATTTGTCTAGTTACTTCTTGCAGCCCTTGGTATTTTGGCATCTAAAATATCTCATGACAATGAGTTACCCAAATTAAGCAGATGTTGTTTAAATAGTACTTCCTTTTGTTTGTTTTACACTTCCATCTGAAAAAATATTATAGGATTCATCCTTGTTCTCATAAGTAATTGCTCCCTGTTCACCTTTCCCATGTCAGATGTGATTTTTGATACCTGTATTATGTCTCCCATTTGTCATCTACTGTCCAGGTAGTCCCAGAGTACTTGATCTGCCTTACTTAGAAGGCACTCCATCTTTCTGATCAATCCAGTCGCTCTGTTTTTTCATATGTTATTCTGATGTTTAAGATGCTACCACATGTCAAAGTGCTATAAGCAGAATTTTGTGTTGTATTAAAGGAAGGAACATGATTCCTGAGGATTTATAGAGTAGCATTATGTTTTATGTTTGCTTTTTCATTCTCTTCCTTCGTATGAGTCCTAACTGCCTCTCTAAGCACTGAGATAACAATTTCAGAAAACTACCCATAGTGACTCCAAAATATCTTTGCTGACTGGTATGAACTAATTCAGAGCCTACTATGTTGCACAGGTAGAGAGGGTTTTTGTTTTCCTTTCATGGACATCTCCGATCATTGCATTTTAGCTGCTATTTTATCGCCTACTCAGTCTTTATCGTGAATTTTTTTGCTATTTTGTGCCAGCAGTCTTGGTTTTGGTTTTCCTGAATAATTGTGAATCACTGGAAAATACTGTCATCTCACTGATCAATCCTGTTTCACTTACCACTTATGAACATGTCTCAAAGCATAGGTCCCTTTGGAATCTCACTGGTTACTCTCTTCTTTGTGATTATTTACCCATCAATCTTCCTTTCAAAGCAGTTAGTAATCACAGAAGGAGCTCCCCTCTTGTGCTTTGTAAAAAAGTTTGGGGAAATCAGTATACACGATTGCTTAATCTAGGCTGCATGTTAAATTTTCTTTGTGTCATGTCTACAGTCCCCTTATTGTTCAGACTGGGAAGTTACCCAGAACGTGCTCTGTCTCCCTTTGTCCCATACATTTGAATTTCCTTTCTGTGGACATGAGCCTGAGAGTAAAGGCAAGCTGGGAGGAGAAGGAGGGGAGGCAGGAGATAGCAGAAGATGGTATGTCCTTCGTCTTCTTCCAACAGGAAGCTGGATTATGGCCAAGAAGGACTCCAATGTCCCAACATTTATATGAAGTCTACATAAGCCAGCTCCTCTTATCAATATTTGCTGACATTTTTAAAGCAGTACCAGATTTGCAGAATCCATCTCTTCCTATTATACGGTGATGAGCCACATGTTAAGATTGACTGGTCTTGTCGTTTTCCCTGAAGTCTTTTCTAAAAATCAGAATGTCATATGCCACTTTCCATTCCTCCAGAACGGAGTTCACTCCAAACCATAAATTATAAAGCACAGTTAATAGTTTGGCAATTTCCGATCCAAGTTCCTTTAGAACCCTGGGGTGAGAAACATGTCATCCTGGCAGGCAGGTACCGTACAGTTTACTGATTGGCTCTAAAAACATTCACACTAAGTTTTGTAGATTTTTTTTTCTGATTGTGCCCCTAAAAAAGGTTTTTTTGTGGCAGTCACCTCAAAATCCACCATAAAGAACAGTGGTAGAAAAAAAGTACTTATCTTTTCTCCTGTGTTTTCCTTGAATGCTTCTGTTGTACCTCTGTTGCCTGCTAGTTCCTTGTGTTCTCTGGCAGATCTCCTGTTCCTGATGTATTTGGAAAAGTACTTCCAAAAAAAAATGCTTCAAAATATTTTTTTGGCCTGCTTTATTATGGTTTTATATTTAACTTGCTGGAGTTTATGCTATTCCTCTTCTGGACAGAAGCAGAAAATAACAGTATTCCACAAGTGAATGCACAGATGGCATTCACAAAAGGCTCAGGTATTTGCAGTGGGTATCTAAAAATGCAACCTTGTGGTACTTTGATGTGTGTTAAAGGCAAAGGAGTTTGCTGAAGGCTGGCTGGAGAAAAAAGGACTTAGCAAAATGTGGTCCAGCGACTGCAGGTACTCATGTTTCCATCAGCTTTCATTCTCAGTATATTCCTAGAGGGCTATCTTTTAAATATATTTTTTAGAGAAATACAGCCAGCCTCCAAACTGGATAATAGCTGCAGCAAGCTTATTAACACCAATTATTATTTCACAGTATTCTAACAACTAGTATTGTGGAGGTCTATTGCACCAGGTATTGCGCAAACTTGAAGAGAAAGCTTGTCCTTGCCCCAAACGGTGAAATGATTCTGTCCCCACAGCTTACCTAGGACACTGCTGAACAAGCACGCTCAGTATTTATGTCAATACTACATTTTAACACTGATCCCAAAGCCATGTTCAAGCACAAACTTGCCTGCCGTTCACACCGATCTGTGGCACGCTCCACACGGGATTTGGCCAATCTCACTTTAAGGTTGTGCCTGTGCCCCTGAAGTTTCCGTGAGCAAGGCGTGCATGTCTTAAGTGTTTTGCTGAATCAGGACCCCACTTCACAGAAAATGTATCTGCTATTAAACATACATTGTGCTTGATCTTAGCGTTTTACATGCCTTGTCTCCTGCTCCTTTCCCAGCTAAACTCCACCTGTGGCGAGAGTCATTCATCTTGAATTGCTTTAATGCAGTGTTTAAGTATGTCATCTTGGCAACGAAGCAGTTTGCATGGTATTTCAGCGAGAGATTTAAAATCCCATTCACATTTTTAATATACATTTCTCTCACATAAATTATCACAGCTTGGTTGGCAGGTCTTGCATGAGTAATAAGGTTGTTGGCACAAACATGTACCACAGATCTATTAAGTAAAGGAGAAGCTTTTGTTTGTTCCTACATTTATACGAGAGCTGTGAGGTTTAACTTGTACAAAATAGTTTAAGATACTGGTGTTTTACTAAGCAGGACATTACTAGTCATGAGATAACATATCCTCCCCAAAATGCATCAGCGGCAGTACAGATAAATCCCCATGCACCAGTATGAAAATTAAGCTCTTGCTATGTGAAGTATCTATGCAAAGGGCAGCTTTCATCACTTATATACACGGGCAGACTGTAGCCGAAAACTTGCTCTTATATAAAAGAGCCACGCTACTGAAAGAGCAGTGAGCTGAATGCA
The DNA here is from genome assembly GCF_000737465.1 of Haliaeetus leucocephalus. Classification (NCBI taxonomy): domain Eukaryota; kingdom Metazoa; phylum Chordata; class Aves; order Accipitriformes; family Accipitridae; genus Haliaeetus; species Haliaeetus leucocephalus. Next base: position 20,990,281 of record NW_010972437.1, read on the forward strand.
CTTTTACATGTGAAAGGGATGTGTTCTCTTTCGAGTAAATAATGAGAGTCACATTTCAGTTTGCTTTCTCCCTTTCATTCATAATTTTGGGAAGTGATTGCTCAGCGTATATAACACATAACTCAGAAACTGGAATTCTGCAAAGTAAGTTCTCTGCTGAACTCCACATTATAAGGTCTGAGCAACGTCTGTACGCAAATATCCTGCAGTGCAATTTTGTGCTCCATTGATGTTGTAAGAGCATGAGCTGAAGAACTTTGTCTCAATATCTATTTTTAAAACATTTAGCACTCTTGCAATGTAGGCCTGACCTGAAGTACTTTGCACACAGTGGGAATTTCCACTGCCTTTATTTAGGGCTTTGAATCAAGCCTTCCGTAAACAACAAATTATAGGAATAATAATGTATTGCGAGGAAATAAATTTGGAACATCCAGGCTTTAATATCTGTACGTGTCACCAATTTTGTGTTAGATTAGCAGAACATATCCTTTTGTAACAGCTTAAGGTTACTCTTGCCAAACAAATGTTGTGTAGTTCTACAATCACATCGAATAGTTTGGATTGCTTCTCTATTACACGCTCTGTATAAAGTAATGTATTAATTATTGTTATTCTTAAATTGAACATAACCATATGTTTGACATAAAATGGGCACAAGTAAAGAAAATTACACGAAAATGTGAGAGGCAGACTTTGAAGCTTATACGGAAGTGGATTAAAACGTATCTATGCAATTTGCGAATAAATTTGCCATGATCTGAAAGAGAATTACCAGGAAACCAAGACAACTCTGCAGCTAAGGATCCCTTTAATGCACAGAAGAACGTATCTTATCCACTGCTCGAGAGGCTGGCGGCAGTTCAGAAATGCAGAATGCAGTTATTGGATGTCTCTAGATGCACTGCAATCAGTTTGTCAATATAACTATGGAAATGTTCGAGAAGAGCTGAAGCAACGTGGACACAATAAGGAATGGCATTACTGATGTTGCGTGTGTTATTTTGGGGCTTTATGAAATCATCAGCCTAGGAATTGTTCAATCCAGGGGAAACGTTCACATTTCAAACTTTGTCATCTTATTTATAGGCTTTCATTAATAAAGTTTAAATAATAGCAGTTTATGAGTGTTTTCTAATCATAATAATGAAAAGGTTTATTATTTAAAAGTGCTCCAGAGATTGTGCATTATCTAAAATTCCTGCTTGACTGCCTTCCCCGAATTTATAGTCTTCCAGCCCCTGATTCAACTTAGTCCTGAAAGACGATGGGATAGCTGGAGAATCCTATGTGTCCTAATACTCAGGAAAAGGGAGAGGAGGCTAAAAAGAGCTTGGATTATTTAACCTAGTAAAATGAAGGGGGTACGACTGCTTTCTTAAAAATAACGGGGTAAAAACCACTAAGAGTAAAGGGCTATTAAAGCAAAAGAACAAAATTGTCACAAGAACAATATAGGCTGGAAATGTATAGAAGGTTTCCAAACATCAAAAGAATGAGATTTTAGAAAGCTTCCTAATTAGAAGAGTACATGCAAACTCCCTTAGTATTATTCTGCATCTTGCTATGGTTAGCCATTTAACTGTGAAATCCAAGAACTCATTCCCAACCATATATATTCTAGGTGTCTGTTATTTGGTAAAGAGCTCATTGTGAGAGGTTGTATTTTAGTAAGTGGACATTAAAGACATTTTTAACCAAACCCTTTCACACATAGTATAAATACATGAAAGCAGAGAGTTGTGTTAAACTACGTCTTGCAAAGCAAACCTCCCCATGGGCCACGTATGAAAATCTTTCTGTGGCCAAGAGGCACAATATGCGTCATACCTTGGAGAACTCTGGCAAGGACTTACAGGCAGAAATAACTCTCTAGGACATCTACAGGGTGAGGTTGGGTGAACATGTGGCCAAGATGGAGGGTTACGCCATTAAGACGGTCCCGTCCCCCCTCTCTGGCTCCTTTCCTCCCACCGTAGGGATTTTGACTACCTGGAAGCCCTGATGTCAGCGCAGACTTGCTGCCATTTAAGTGACATTGCCCTGGCCTGGCCGTTGCACTCAAAACTACTTGAAAGCGGCATGAAATCAAGAGGCACCAGTTAGCTGCATGTCACTGATGCACATTGAGCAGTAGCTCACCACCCTTGTCAGATGCTTCCCTCAGCTCTGCGGTCTCACTTCACTCCCGTGTCCCTGCCAGCCCTCGAGGCCCGGACTACTGCCCGGCTGCGTCCCTGGGCCTACCCTCCAGGGAGGCTCCGACCCTGCGCACCCCAACCAGGAGGGTCCCCAGGCTGCTTCACCTCTCCCACCCCACCCGCGCCAGGGGCACCGGCACAGATTATCGGGAGCGCTGCGGTTACAGCCCGCCTTCCCGCAGCCCCTTTTCTGAAGAAGGGGGATCGCCGCTCTCCCCGGGCCTCGCTGTCCGCAGGCACGCCGGAGGCCCGAGAGGGCTGCCTGTGACGGCGGTGTTTCGGGTTAACGTCCCGTGGCGGGAGCGGGGGCCAGAAGACCAGCCCGTGGCTCCCACAGCCAGAACCTCCCTCAGGAACCGACGTCTCTCCTCCCGAGCGAGGGGAGAGCGGCGGGAAGCAGCGGCCGCCGCTGAGGGCCCACCAGCTTTGCACACCGAGCGGCCCCGCAGCCCCGACTGACAGCTGCGGCGACCAACCCACGCTCACGGACAGACGTGGAGCACCGCCCCCCCTAATTGATGGTAGACCCAACCAATGAGGCCGCAGGAAGAACGCTCAGTCCTGCCCTCCCTCTTTTACGGACGAGCAGCTCGGCCAATCAGAGGGAAAGCACACCGCCCACTTCCCTCTCGACTCTCGCGAGCTTTCCCGGGCTGGCTGCCGTTCCCCCCCCCCCCCCCCCCCCCCGCCGGGTGACTGCGCAGCCGCCATGTTGGTTGCTATGCTGCCAGTGCTGCCCGTGTGAGGCGGGAGGGCGGCTATGAGGGGAGGAGGCTCCTGTTCCTCCCCCTTTCTCCCCCGCAGACGCTCGCTCGCTCGCTCAGCGGCAGGGAGGGCGCCTCTGCAGAGCCCCGCCGCCTCTCCCCTCCCCGGTCCCCTCTGCCTGCCGGCCGGGGCTCCGCGCGGGGCGACTCCCGGTGTGTGTGAGGCGGCGCCGTGCCCCGTGAGGGGGAGCCCCGGCCCCCGCGGCCCC
>NW_010972437.1:20993885-20994115 GCF_000737465.1 Haliaeetus leucocephalus
CGGGGGGTCGCGGGGCGGCAGCGGCGAGCGCAGCCCCCGCGCCTCTTCCCTCCGCCGTCCCCGCTCCCCGCTCCATCTGGAAGGACGTGGCTGTTATATGAAGGTAAGGCGGCCGCCGGGGCGCTCGGGTCTCCGTGCTGGGGCGAGGAGAGGGGCAGGGGCGGCGGCGGCGGCGGGGGGGAAGCCGCGCGCCGCATTCCTCTGCTGTCACCCCCCCCTCACACACACAC
>NW_010972437.1:20994179-21020602 GCF_000737465.1 Haliaeetus leucocephalus
GTGTGGGTGCCTTTTCTGCCCCCCCCCCCCCAAAAGAAGGGAGATCCAGCTCCGCTCTGGAGAAGGCGTTTGGGGGGAGGTGTGTGTGGAACCGACCGCCGGCCCGCCGAGGGGGCTCGTAAATAGCCGTCGGGGAACGAGGGCGGCGGGGGCAGGTCGGGGGCGCTTGGGGTCTGTAAAATGTGGTAAACTCAGCCTGAAACGGGTTGGCTTTTTTTTTTTTTTAACTGTGTTTAATATGAAAGTTTGCGTTCCTGTGCTTTCTAGGCACATGTGCGCGTTGCCCTGGTTATGGGCAGGGAAAATGGGTTTGAGTGCTGTCGTTGCATTCCTCCGGTACATTTTTAGTATCTCCCTCAAGCAGAAGGCTTGTATAATCGCGTGTGTCTATATATGCGACAGAGGCTTTCGGTGTACCTGGTGATGGGTTAACTCGTGTACGCTGTTGCCGCACCAGCTGGAAGAGGAATAACGTCTTTTTCCTTTCAAAAATCTCCCAAGAGCTAGTTGCTAAAACTAGGTAGCTGCCAGAGTAGGTGAAATGTTCCCACCGCTTGCCTAGCGAAAGAATGTATGTCGTTCAGATGTAAAATATACGTGAGTGAACTTTGTGCTGCTACTTAGAGCCTTCCAGGACTTCAGGGTGGCCAACCTGTTACCTTTTTTTTAACCGTGAGATAGAAAATACTTGTGATTTGTGTATTACAGAAGTGCTAATGGATCTCAGCTGAAGAATAATTGTTAGACTACAGCATGCACATACATTTTCTCACCCATGGGGCATTTCTCTTGCCCTGAGCTAAACTCTGCATTGAATGGTAAGGGGGTTTTGTGAGTGCACGTTTGCTTGCTTGTTATTGCCAAATAACTGCCCTGTAATGTTGGGAGCCACTGGTGTGTTCACACACATGCAGACATTAATGAGCTCATCACATCGTAAATGTGCATTGCAGGAATACGAGAATGAGTTAGATTAAAATTGGTAAAACCATTTTCTTATTAGATATGTATATTGTAGGAAAGTTTTCCAGTTCATTGCCTAAACATAAAATACTCAGTATTGTAATCTTATGGATGCCATTTTCTTGACAATGGATTTCTTGCTTCACTGACCTAAAAAGTTGTTTTTACATATTGATGTGACTCTGGCTTGTACCGTGTTGATAAAATATGATTCTGGGTGATAAACTTACAAATATGAATGTATGTGTCTGTACATTTCCCAGGCATGTTTATGCTTTATAAAATCAGAAATGTAACTGTTGGTCTGATTTTTTTGAGAAAATTTTGTCGTTACAGTTTCTGTGTATTTTTAGATTATGTTCATGCTTTTATTTGTAGGGGTTTTTTTAAGTTAGATTAAACAGTGAAATACAAATGCATTTTCTTCAAAAGAAGAAATGTATTAATATTTTAATTTTTGGTACATTTTCCTTATGTTTGCAGTTAAGTTTGTTTGGAGTCAGGTTCACCTACTTAGGATTTAGTTTGATGTTTGTTTCTTGTTCAGTAAAATTTTCCATGAAACGTATTGTTTGTTGCCATGCTTTACAATTCTGTTGTCCTGCTAATGTCTAATTTAGGTTGTACACAGCAGTATTGATTGAACACCCTTGCTAAAAATACTTTCGGGGTTGGGTATACTTGCACTGTAGCAGCAGGAAAGTTAAGTGTATACTGTTTTTCTGTGACTTGAATTCATTTATTATTAGCAGCTACATTTGTAAAACATGAATAAAAGCAAAATCCTGTAATCTTAGAAGCAATGCTAATTGCTCTGTGGAGTGGATGAACTCTGTTAATGAACAGAGTTCATGTAGTACTATTTACATGTCATTGCCATTAGCATAGTTGGAATATATGGTAGATTAATACCCAGGGCACATGATTTTGGCTGTGATCCTGCAGTGACCCCTGTTTGGGCAGAGGGATCCACCGACACAAAACGCACTGCAGGAACTGGAGCTCAAACATTCATTCTGTAGACACTAGGCCGATGTTTATCATGAGCACTTGCTGTGTGGGAATGTTTTGTATGTTTTGTTGTTAACCTTTGTGTTTGTGTGGCATGTCAGATAGGCTTCTGTGTGTGCAAAGAGCTGCAGGTTGGTGCCCAGAGTACAATAGTGTGCGACATGATTATTTTGTGAAAAAGAGGTGTTTTTTCTTTAAATTGCTTTCATATTGTAAGTTAGTGCTGCTGAAAGGTCCTGATCAGCATTTGGGGATTCCATCTCACGAGGGTCTTGTTATCCTTGGTGGGTTATTTTATATTTTGTTGAATGTACATGGAAGTTTTGTGCATCAATTTATGCTCTCATATAAAAAGTGGAATGCATACTCTACATCGTGTTCTGGAGAACTGAGTGGAAGTTACAAGTTTGAATATACTAGAGGGGAAGATACTTGGGATGGTTCACTTGGTCCTGTAAGCTAACCTGCAGGTGGGAGACAAAAACAGAATGGCTTGCTTGTGGCAGTTCAAACATTTGGATGAAGTAAATAGGTTGGGTTAAGTGTCTTATGAAAATTATGGTGTATTAAAAATTCCATTTTAATTTTTCAGCTGATCAAAACTTAATTAAAACAAATAGTAGGCATGTGCATGTTTTTTTGTTGTTGAAGTCATTGTTAGATTACTTAAATTGATAAATAGCACGTTTCTGTGGTCTGTCGTCTTAGGTCTTCATACTACCATTAGTTAGATCCTCTGATACATCATGATTCTGCCTTGTCCCTCCCTGCCCCCCCCCCAGTTTGGGTTTAAATTTGGTACAAGATCACATGAATCCCATGCCTTCACATCCTGTTTTTGTCTCACCTCACTTCCATTCTCACCAGTTATAAAAATGGTCAAACAAGAGAATCTTTCAGCAGATGGTTGACTGTGCTTTTTTTTTTTTAAACACCACACTTTCACTCTGGTGCTGTCACTTTTCATAAAATGACCAGACAGAATTCTCATGGGTTTTATTGTGCTCCAGCCTAAACAACTGTAAAAAATGGTTTGTGTGTGCATATAGTACGGGATTGTTTGCAGTGGAAAGAAGAAACTGTGAAAGTGGAAGAAAAAGGGGAGGGGAGAACAGCCTGAGCAGGAGACAAAACCAAAAGAGCTGAACAGTGGCCTGGTAATACAACAGCAGGTCTTTGCTGTCTGGGCCAGCTGTTCATATATGCTTGTTTGGGAACAGAGGCTGTTTTTCCTTGAGGACTTGTAATCCACTGAATTAGCACAAAAATAGTTTTATGTAAGCTTGTGAAAGCCTTTAATTTCTAAAATTTTGCAGTTTTATGGAAGTTTTCTCTGTTATGTCATAGAACTGCATATCTGCAGGTACATATTCAAAATCTCCATTCTTATTTGGGAGAATTTCAGAATTATTAGAAAAGAATTGCTATTTGTCACTTACAAAATAAATTACTTCATTGCAGCAGTTGTTGTGTTCACAGAAGTTTTATTGATGTGTTGACACACCGGAATTAGATGTCCAGATGTAGGTTACAAGATTATGGTCTTTTCGTGGTGATTTGTGCTACAGCATACTAAAGTCTGTGCTGGTTGTACTCATGGTGTCCCAGTACATGCTACAGAATACTACAGCTGATAGTCACATAGTTACTCAGGTAGATCAGACAAGTATAACTAGATGCATTTTTGTTTGAAATGTGAGAATTGAACCAGCTTCTCCTTTCTCAGCTTATGCACCTTCAAAAACGACTTGGTAGGGTGATGCAATTAGACCTCTCTTGGCACACTTCTTTGTCTCACACTGCAATTATTCCTTGGACAAGTTAAAAGGCAACTGTTGGATGATAAATGCAATTCCATTTGCGTGGTTTATGAGATACTGCCATCTCTACAGTTACACAAAGAAGGGGGAAATGGCTAATACCCATTTAAAAATAAACAGTCTTTTAATTATGAGTACTTATGATCTGTAATGAAGAATGTTCTGGGAAATATTTTCACTGATTGGGGAATGAAGTGCAATTGCCACTGAAGAGTTTTCAGGCCATCTGTAAGATTTAAGAGGAAAAAATTGATAATCCACTTCCTGTGGCATGTGTGTTCTCACACTGCCTTTCTAGCCATTCCTTATCTTCTGCAGGGTAACTAGCTGAGAGAATAATGACTGAATTATTCTGCATGACCAAAAGCCCAAATCTTCAAATGAAAATCAGATGTAGTGTTGCTAGAGATTAACATTTTCATACTTGGATTTTTTTTAATTAGAATGGTGTAGATTAGATTGAAGGAGGATGTATTCCATTCTCTTATCAACCTGGGATTTATACTTTAAATTAAAAGTTGCTGAATATCTGGTATTAAATGCTGAAAACCTTGTTCTAACTGGTGCTTTTTGGGGGATGATGCTCCAGTCTGGAGGCCTTAGTTGCATGTAATTTTGCTATTTTGTTTGATAGTTTTCATAAACTGATTAAACAAAATCTTTTAAATGTAAGCTCTTTTTTGGTGTTTGTTAGGACTAACAGTATAAATTGATTTGGTTTTATGCTGTTAACTGTTTGGGCTAAACAAATGATCCTCACTTACTTTGTCTCTGAAAGGATATTAACTTTTAAGACAGTTGAGTGTACTTTAGCTTTTCCTGAGTCCTTTGGCCAGTTTATTGCATTTGTGTACCAACATCTGTCTGCCCTACAAAAAAACCCCCACCGACCAAACCGCCAAACAATGTTCTGTGTCTGTTGCAAAAGACAGAAATGAGAAACAAATTATATCAGTACTGCACTGAAACGAAGTGTCTATTGAGTCCAATGAAAGTTACATAAAAAAATGTTTTCTCAGATGAGAAAATTATTCTTAGATAAGTCTTATCATTTTTTTCAGATGTTTTTTTTTTTTTAATGGCATCAGTCAGGTTTAAAACCACAAATTGAAACTGTATCTGTAGCAGATAGCTCTCCACCTAAACCAAAGCAGCAGCTGGTAAAAAGATAAGGGCCTGCTGTGGCTCCTTTGTCTCAGAGCGATGTGCTAACATACTTTGTCTTGGAAGAAGGTTAACAAGCAAGATTCCCGTGTTTTCTTTTCGCAGTGGAAGGCGGTATTTGCAAAAGAGTCAAGCAGGTGGATTTGATACACTGAAAAGCTGTGTTTTTAAAAGAAGAGATTAAAGTGTGACATAACAAACTTGTGCTCCCTTTTGTCTGTGCCAATAGAGATGCAATGCTGAACTAACTTCGTAGTTAGTTCAGCTCTCAAGAGAAATAGAAATGTTAATTGCTCTGTCCTTTAGGTAGAGAAATGACCACCTTTTCAATAAGAGCGCATAAAAATATATCAGTCAGTGGACAAACAGTTATTGCTGTTAATGCTCTCTGAACTTCCAGGTTAGCACAGTTATGTCTGGATGAATAGACAATTTCTTGATGATGCTTTGCCTTACATTTTCCTAAGCCATGTCAAGTAGTTGTAAGTTGGGAAACATGTTCATTGTAACTTAAAGCTGTTATCATAATTGATTTGAACAAAAAAATAATCCAAAATGGGATGTATTTCTCTCAGGACAGAAAAAGATGCTTCTCAGATCTTACAACTGTGATTCAATGCCTTTGCTTAAAAAAAAGACATAGTAATTTAGGAGGAAAATCACATAGTAAAACTGTGGGTTTGGTTTTTTTTTTTTCTTTTTTCACTAACCTTGTCAGTGAATTCAGAAATGCTTTGGGGGGAAAAACCTGCAGTCTTTCAATGAAAAATTGGCTTTGGAGAGAGTTAAAATTAACATATGTCACTTTGCGTTTGTCTGTCTTGATACTTGCAACAAGCTTTTAGTGTCATGTGAAAAAGTAGTGAGACATATTTTTGTCTTTTGATGTGTGAATAGGGTTAAAGATGACCAGTGCTGATGACCAGTGATGTGTTGCATTGTAAGTTGTTTTTTCCCATACTGATTGTGTATGTGCACTGCATATGCCAGCTTTGTATTGTGTCTCTAAACTGCATATAGCCTCAGTACTGTTCTTAAAATGTTTTCCTGAGTTTATATAGTGCCCCTCTTTAGAAAAGATATACTTCAGGAGAAGGGATATGCATCAATTTGACTTCTTAAAAATAAAATTGTATAGAACTTAGCATTTGAGTTTTAAACCACTGTGGCCTGTAACCTCCAAACTGTGTGCTGCTGTTAAGACTTTCCTTGGAAGAGGTTCTTGGCTTTTTTTGGGAGGCGGACTGCTGTTAGGATTGATGCCACAGTCTGTTTTTAGTGCTTCAGTGTAAATGAGGCTATGAGTGAGTCTTGGGAATCCTAATCTGCAAGTAATACCCCACTTAGGATGTTTTAGGCTTGTGTGTTGACTCTGTAAGAAGATACTGCATCCTGTTAGCTCATCTGAATGCACCTGCTTTCTGTGAAGCTGCTCTCTTTAAATGTAATGTTTGGAAGGACCTTTCCAGGTGTAATGTGTATGAAAAAGGGGTTTGAAAGCTTAAAATGTGGCTGCCTCTGAAACTGAAGGGATGTATCGCCTTTGTCTAAATCTGGATGGAGAAGAGGGGAAAGAGAAAAAGGACAGCTGCCCTGCAGTGATTATAAAATGTATAAGGTTTTGGAAAACATACTTAAAGGGAAAGGTGAATATGTTTTGGGTTTTTTTGTTTAATATCAGCAAATCTCATGACCTCATGGGAAGCTTCTGCTGGAATAACTGTGGTACACACAACCACAGGAGGGGGAAACAAATGCAGAAGTGGTGTTACAATGGAACAAATGGATCAGTCGGCTATATTATGGGGTCATATCTCCAAATTATTTGAATATTTTTTGGCTCACTTGTTTTCTGTGAGTTTGAATTACACTACTGATGTAGAAGTTTGAGTAAAGGGCTAATATATTTGCTTCTAGTCATGCTTCTAGCATCACTTCTCAAGTTCACTATAGGTGCAACTAGGTAAGGAGGGACAGAACATTAATGGTGGTAAGAGTTTTTTCACTTTTTTTACCCTTCACTAATGAATATTTTGCTTCTCTTTTCATTTTACGATATATTAAAATGCACCATATAAGTCAAATTCATAAACTGCTCAGTTTGGAAGTGGCTTGAACTTTTTAAACCTTCAGGTATTCATATTTGGGACTAAGGAAATAATTACATTTTGGAGGTCTTTGTCGGGAAAACTTACTATTTTTTGCTTTGTTTTCCCATGTGGTGTGATCTGCTTACAATTTTTTTGGCATCTTCACTTAATAGATTTACTATTACTTTAGAGACTTAAGGCGTTGGTGATACTGTCTTTTCCCATAGCTCCTAGTATAGATTTGAGTCCTTTGTTCTACAGCTTTTAGATCTGCTGGGGGAAGTGACTTGGTGTGAGTGTGTGTCTGGGGAGGGGCAGAATGTGGTGGATGCTCTCTGGGTTCTTTTTGTAAAGCCGTTTTTGACTTTTCACAATCCCTGTGCTTGCAGAAACTGGATTATTTTCAATTTTTGCAATAGTTATTGAATTGAATAATAGATGTGATAAATATATTAATTAAAATATCTCTGCTTTCAAAAACATGCCACTTAAAAGGCTGAGAGAGATACAGTAAGAAAATGAGGGGTGAGTAACCACTAAGGATATATACAGTTACACTTAGAATGGAATTCCTCTGTAGAAGACTAGAAAATAGACTGAAAATTAACATCTGACAGAAAGTCCTCGAAGAGGAAAATCCTACAGGAGAACTTCATTCTTGAGATTAATTAAATGAAAAATTAGAAATTCTCTAGATAGCTGTAAGCTATTTAATAAAACTGAAGTAAGCAATTAAAAGACTCGGTTGTAGTTACCAGCAGAGGCATTGCCTCCTTTTTCTGATCCTGGTGCTGCCCCCATCTCCGTTACATATGTTCTCCCTCCTTTTACAGGAAAGCTATATGTGCAGCTCATTAATGCTAGCTGTTTTCTGCAGAAGGATTTTCATAAAAAGCATCCCTCTGAATATGAGTGATGTAGATAACTTTTTTTGGCATTGAAAAAACATACACAGTGCTGAGGAAACAGCAATAAAAGTGCTTTGTAGGAATTATACTAATGAAATGTATGTGAGAGTTTAGCTTGAAAGAGAAACCTGATTAACATCTGAAACTTCAGCTAAGGTTTAGCCACCTCTGAATAGAACTTAGTTGCCAATAAAGCTACTTTGTCCAATCTCTGTTTTCTATTTCTAAGTTACATTGATGTAAGCATTTTTCAATCCACCTCTTTACAGTTTGAGTGTTTTTTCTATATCTTCCAGACAAACAGATTAATTCTAACTGTTCTGGGAAATGATTGTAGTTACTCAATCATTTGTCTGCAAAAGGCATTTTCCACTTAAGTCTTTCACATTCATTCTGAATGTATTTTGCATTCTGGCTCCCCTGATGTACTGTGATAATTGTGTGTGCTCTAGCAGTTGTGTACAATAAGCTGGGATATGTTGTATCACCAGAGATCAGTCCCTCATCTGAAGGCAGTGTGTGACAGCAAATCACGTCGTCATGTTAGGGAGAAAAATCTGTAACTGCAAATTGGCACTGGACTCCCCAAAACTGAAGTAGTTGCCATAGTTCAGCAGAATTACTGTGCTGCAAGTAAATGGGGAGAATAGAAAAAAATGAATCCTTATGTGTTCCAAGTAGTGCTATTGTAATAATTTTAAGTTGCTTCAAAATAAGTTACTAAAGTTGTTAATAAGAAGAGTGCTCTGTAATGAGATCTTTTTTTGAAGTGTTCATGACTTTTCACTTTTAAGTTTATGAGAAAACAGACATGGTCTTCAGTGAAAATAAAGATAGGCTGATACAGAAGTTCTGAAGGTAAACTTCTTAATGCGGTTATTTTTCTGCTGTAAACAGAAAGCAACATTCTAAAAATCTGCTTTCCAGACTTAAATGGCTGTAATTAGTACTCACAAAAAGCCACTGTGAAACTTTTGGCAATATAAATATCCTTATTTTCATAACATTTAACACTAAAACATAATCCATTGTCAGACTTTAAAGCAAAACTCTAAAAAGGAAGAGATGCCTTTCCTAGTGGCCATTTATTGCATTTATAATAATTCTTTGTGTCCAAGTAAAAAGAAAATGTTGACTAATTATTACTAAAATAAAATGGCGTTATTTTTGTTGTAGCTTCCGAAGTATGGAAATGGGCTTGAAGCCCGCTTTGCTATCCACAATTAATAGAAAACAAATTGTGCTTTGAAGGCCTAACATTTCTGAAGCTGAAGTAGGATTTCTTGTCCCATAACAGACTTGTCTCCTTACAGTGTTGATGGGATATCCACTTGCTTTGCAAATGCTTTAAAGTGTATTAAGAATGGCATAAAAATGAATGAATGCTTATGAATGAGGGCATTGGGCACCCAGATCTCAAGCCTTCAATGTGCTTCCAGCACTTGCAGAAAATGTTTTATAATATATGTATTCCTAATAACTGTATTTACTAATGTGGCCTAAAATCAGTAGGGAATTAGCTTTTCAGAAGTGTATCTGTTTAGTGTCCATAATACAATTAACATATATTGTATGCTTCAGATATATATCTTCGTATTGGTGTATAGTGGGCAAAAGGATGGAGTGATAACATTTTAAAATTCTGTAACAATAAATCCATGTTTTACTATAGAACATATTTGAAGAGTATCCCAAGATTTTTTGAAATAATATTTGAGAAGCAGATACCAATGTTCATGCTTCCTTTTCAGGAGTGATTGGGAAATGTATTTTGTATATTGTTTCTGTATTAGACTTAATAATTTCTGCCAGTGTCGTACATGCTTACACTTCAAAAAAATGTTGAAATGTTCTGTTGACTTTTTGAAACTTTTTTTGGCAACACTGTGCTTTCCATTTATTTTGTCCCTTGTTTAACAGTTTTTGTGTGTGTTTTCAAAAGCGCTTCCATTCACCATTCAAGGAATTCAATAGAATTCTAATAGGAACTGCACATAAATAACTACAGAAATCAATGCTTCAATTCAGCCAAGAGTTTTTTGTGACTTCAAAAGCCGCAAGAGCATTTATTATTAGAAATGTACAATTGACTTTTCTTGTATTATCATTTTGCATAGTGATTTGGTTTTTACCACCACAACAAGATGTTTGACAGTTTCATTTGAAAATGATGTATTTACATTCGGCGTTCCAAAACAGTGTAATTTTTATCTTTTCTATGAAGCTCTATTGATGTTAATTTGCATGTTCAGCTCTGTGCAAAGATTGTCAGTGAAATATTCACTGGTGGATTTCTCCTCAAAGGTCAACCAAATGTTAAGCATAGTCTCCTATTTCTGTACTGTAATGAAAATATAAAAGAAATTTTTAAAGAATGGAGTTATTGGGTTAATTTTTCTCTATTCAACTCATACAATGTAGAGCATATTCTCTCCTCCGAAATGCTCAATTTCCTGAGTGTAACAACCACAGAAGTAACCAACCTGCAATAGCACAGGGTTGTCTTGGAAGTACTTCCAGCCTTTAGCATTTTCATTGCACCTCAGGCCATGTCGGCTGTAACAGTCCTTTTGATCCTGAAGTTTTTAGGTGGGTTATAGAAAGTGACATGGTCTCAAAGGAGATTGTTTGAGCACACTAGAAGCTTTAGAAGATTGATGGTTCTTTTCTTTTGAAACAACCTGAAGATGACGTGACATGAAATACAGCATTCCGTGTTCAGTAGTGCTTATTGCCTTGTAAATGGACCTCTTGAGTGCTGTAGCTTTTGGGCAGCTCTTCTGCGTAGTTTCGTCAGGTAATAGTACAGCGTTACCATCTTGGGTGGAAAGCACATCCAGAAGGAAACAAGAGTTTTGTTCTAGTTGTCAGGAGTGTACTCATAGATTATTGGATTTTTCTCCATTAATGTTTTGTCTTTCACTGTTGCTGATGACTTTGTTTTTCAAACTAAGTTACCAGCAGGGGCTTTTAGATAGCAGTAGCCTTGTCCCACCCTCCCAATCTCCTAATTCCTGCTCACCAGCCAGTCTGGTTCTGCGTGAGAAGGATGAGGTGGTGTTAGGAACTGTTTCATGGAATTTCATCTTGTGAACCAACTGGTGCTTAGACTTGCCACCCACCTCTCCGATTACCTTGAGATGCAGATCAGCAGTCCCATTCTCATCTACCTTGTTGCATAAGCAGGTGCTGGTGGTGGATGCATGTTTTGGCACTTGAGAAATATTTCAGCTAGGTAGAGAGGTAGGGAAGCATGCCTGTCTCCAGTCCTTCCCTCTCCTAAGGTTTGGAGTGGAAAGACTATGCAGGTGAAACTTACACTGCACCTTGAGAAAGGTTTTAATGGTGATGAGGAGGAAGGGAGGCAAGGGAGAATTCCATTAGTGTTCGATGTTGTTGTCACTTGGAATTATATGCATTTAGGATGAGTGCTGTCATGGTGCTATCTTTAAAAAAAAAAAAAAAAGAGAGATAACGGAAGTGAAGTCAGACCTTCTGTTGCTTCCTCAAAGTTCTTCCCCATTTCCTTTTACCACTTCTGTCTAATTCAGATTGCATTTGAGTCAGCTGCTTTCATCTTGACACTTATGTCATTCAAGCATCCACAAAGTTAGTATGCTAATGTCTGTCTTTCAGCTGACTGATAGGTACACCAAAACCTATCTTACTTTTTGTCATTGCAACATGAAGTTTCTTTTAATTTCCCTGGCTGTTCAGCATTTACAGAAATAGGATAATAGAACGTTGCTGGTACAGTTTGTAAGCCTAATGTCTGAAGTTTATTAAACACAGTTTTCTTCCTGAAACACACTCTGGCCCTTCCTCTGTTCTTGTAGGTGCTTGGTATTTAACTGGTATATAAGCCAGAGTGGAAGAAATAATAATGGGCATCTAAAAATTATGGTTTTGTTAGGGTAACTTGATTCTTTTATGGGGCAAAAAAGGCTTTTTAGATTTGTCTGAAGGTAAGCATTCCTCTGTGTTTTTAGGTTTGTGGGTCTTCTGCTTCTTTATGCGACCCAGCTTATGACAGTAAGCAAGACAAACCAGACACCTCATGTTTTTCTTGAAACTATCCATCCCCTCTTGCACTGCTGCTCTTACATAGCCAATCCCAAATTTATCAGTGGAAAGGAGAAAAACATCTGTAATTTGTTTTGAATGCAGGAAGGAGAAACAGAAGAGAAAAGAAACGGATAAGAGAGATGGGGAGGACTGGAAAAGAAGCAGTCTTCCCAGCTCTTGCAAGTAGTTGCCAGAAAATATGAAGCATGGAGGTATTAAAATATATTATTGGTATGGAGCAACAATGACTATTGCTTGATACAGCACACTGTTTTGTAGCTCCACCCTATCATGTAATCCCTTTTATTGAACGCTGTTTTGAACTGGTTGAGGTTCCTTATACCCTGTTTGTAGAACAGGTGGTTAGAAATTTACCTCAGAGACAAAAAATAAATTTGGACTAAATTCTTCCCTGGCACTTTATTTACTGTATTTTGTACTCGTAATTCCTTTTCCAGAAGTGCTTTCTTTTCCTGCCTCGGCAGTGTATCTGTGAGAGTGTTGCTCTCCTTCATATCACATAAAAAAAAAAAAAAGGTAGTATCTAATTGGTGTTACACTTTAAGCTTCTTAATAAAAATTCCATCAGCTATATATGGAGAAAAAATTGTGTTTCGAAGTGCTTGAAAACTATAATACATACAATTTTTGCAGTCTCAGGTAAAGCAATCTGAATTGTTTCTTTTTTATCATTGTTGTGCTTTTTCAGGTATTTCATTTTGGTACTGCTTGGTATTGGAACAGTCTCTTGACTGTTCTTAATTGATCTATGTCTTTTTTTGGAAGCTTAAATGATTCCATTTGAGCTTTTGCAATACTGAGCAGCATGAGAGAGGACCTTCATCTGTCCCGTGGGCTGTGCGCCTGACTAAGCATCCTCATATGAGGAATTCCCTCTCTACAACAGCATGACATAGTTGGTTTATGTTTGTATCTTATGACCTACTAAAAATATTCTCTTTCCTTCCCACTTACCTTCTAAGATCCTCTTCTGCAGAATTGGTGTATTACCACTTTGTATGTAATTTCTGTATTTTTGCAGGGGATTATGCCTGCTTGATAAACTAGAGAAAATGTCCAAACTTATAAAAGAAATGTATGTTTTCAGAAAATAGTTTTGTAACTAAATTTTTAAGAATAAATGTTGTTCTTATGTTCTGAAAACACTAATGACACTTCAAGAATGTTTGTTGTTTTTTCTAAAATTTACACTTCTGTTACTGGGATGAAGTAGATCTTGTCTAAATGTCAGTAAATGACTGGACACAGTGTCCATGAGCGGTTGTGAAAACTACTGAGATTAGTAGATCAAGCATAAATTGGATCAGAAGCTGACCAAAGAGAAGACTGCAAACAGCTGTACTGTAAGAGCAACTAACAGGATGGAGAGACATTATTGGTCATGCTCTTTAAAAATCAGTCTTGAAATTAATCCTGTCTCATTACATTCATTAATAACCTTGGTGCAAGAATTATGTCTCTTCTTATTAAAAGCTGTAGATAACACAGAGTTCAGAAAATTTTTTAGTATTTCAGAGGACTGGATTATCCTGTAAAGAAAACAAGATAAACTCATAGATTTGAGTACTAAAAAAAAGATACTTGATTTCATATTATTAAATTGTATTTAAGGCATAAGAACATTTCTTTGGGTTTAGGAATAATGAATTGGTAAGTAGGAGAGGAATTAAGGAACGCTGATAGTAATGTGAATAACAGCTTCTGATAAGAAGTGTGAGCAAGGCTAACCCACGGAATAGTTATCAGTGGGTCACTGTCAAAGCAGAATGTACCTAATAGTTTCTGCACCCGGTCTGCATTGACTAATGATTTCTATTACTGGCTTGGATAGCAGAAGAAAATTGGGGGTTGCGTGTCGTAAGTTTCACCCACAGCACCAACTATGGGTGACTGCAAATATGTTGGAGAGAAAGTTTCAATGCAGAATTTTTACATGTTTTTTTGTAAACTTTTCAAGGTAAAGTAGAGTTGAATTCACTAGTGTCTGTAGAACATAGAGTGCGTTTTTTCAAATGTATTTAGAAAACTATTTTTTAAGAAATATATTAATCTTTTAAAAGTTTAGACAGTTTCTCTTGCGCAATTGTTTTCCAGACTTTCTTTACTTTTTGTAGGAGAATATACCTGGAAACAAAAAGCATTCTTTGAGAGTTTTAAAACTTCTTTGTTTTTAAAAGGAATTACAAAAATTGGATTCCAAGTCATAAGACATTTATATTAAAATTGTAAACATTAGAAACTTAGTTTTAACAGTAATCTATATTATAGGTAAATATCCTGATTTACTGAGCTTATGGCAACAAACTGAAATAATGGCCTCTTACTTCAGGAGATTTGTGCTGAAACCAGTTGAGGTCATAAAAGAAATTCTAGTTCTGTCCCCATTTCTCTGAAAAAGAATGCTGCTACTCAGTGCCCTGTAAGTACAGACAAAAGGCTGATCAACAGGAACATCTGGATCCGACTGTAAAATGGCCTAGTGTGGCAATACAACTAATTGCAGCTCACTCTTTAACATTTGTGTCCTAGTTGAGATTTACAGCATTTGCAGTAAGATTATCAGTCTGTTTGGTTTTTTTGTTGTTGTTGTTGTTTGTTGGGGTTTTTTTAATGTTTGGGAAAAAAATAGGAAGGGGAAAAAACCTATTTGTTTCTGAGCAATTGATGTAATTTTAATAATTGTGGGGAGTAGATAATGTCCTTTTAAAGGTTTTAATACATCTACCCTATGGACTGGTCTGACTGTCTGACAATGTGCCAAGGTGAGCTGATAATGTGTTTTAAACCTTAAGGATGTTTGAAATGCTTTTGATGGTTTGTATGTCTATGTTGTGTATACCAACAGGATTTCTCATAAAGTATTGTGCATTTTAGTTAAATGCTGAATTGCCTTGCCTTTAGGATTTACGTTCCTGTTTGTGTTTAGTCTCATCTGACCTTACTTGGATCAGATCTATTACAATACAGAAAAATGTACAGGATTTGTACACACAGGAATTTCTTGTAAAATAAAATTCTGCTAACAAGCAAAATCAGTATTTCAAACCTGTTCTTGTGGACGTTCTTATTCCCTATTGAGTGTCTAATTAACTTTTGGTTGAATTCTTTTCTGAAGTGAAATAAAGGCAGCCTTACTGTTGAATAAATGGGTGCTGTTTTGGATTATGTTACAGAAGGAAAGAAGAAAAGAGAGAAAGAAAAAGATACCTTAGATTTTTAGTAAACTGGATCGAAACCTGAACATCTGAAGTGATTTGTCTTGAGTTTTTGGGGGAGGCATCTTTGAGGAAAAAGATTTTGTAGAGTCTTTTATGCATCTTAAACATCTTAACTATCAAAATACATGGAAGCACAAAATATCAATATGTATGGAACAGCAAATTAGAACAGGTAAGAAGTGAATATATTTTATGTGATGGTTAAATTTTACATGACTTGGGCTCCTAAGCACTTAGAGAAGTTTTGAAAAGTAAATTTAAAGTATTATTTCAATGGCAATCTCTGCATTTGTTTTAGAAAGAAATCTTAGGTTTCTAAATCAGTTAAATGGTTTTGAAGGGTTCATCTGCCATCTGAAGGGCATCTTACAACTTGTAACCTGAAGCTAAGCTGTCTAATAGATAGGTGCAGCAAGAAATACATAGGGATCTTAATACTTCTTTCCCTATGCCTAATTAAACATTGGCTACTGTGTATAAATATTTTTCTTCTGTAGCAATTACTGTTCCAAGACTTACATGGGTGCCTGGTGTAGTCATTTTCCAGAAGATGTTAACTCAGCCACATGTAGTTAAGCTATGTCCCCTCAACTCTTCTCATTGACTATAGCACCGTAAACCCTCTGAAGCAAAGTTCGGTATGGCTATGCAGATTCCTAAATGTATTTTTTAATGGAATTATTCTGAATGTTATTAATACTTCACCTTTTCAGAGGAATGTATACATTCACTGACATCTTAGGAGTTGTATTCATACATCAGAAGCTTTCTGAAGAGTAATAGTAATATGTTAAATCTTTCACTTACAAAGGTCTTGGCCCTTACTGTTGAGAAGAGAAACTTAAGAGCGTGTATATAGGTGATGCAGCTCCCCAAACCTGTAGGGAACCTGCAGCAGTTCCTAGAGGCAGATTTTCATCTGTTTTAATTGCCTTTGCCTTTCTAATTCCCGTGCCGCCATCTCAGTACTTCTCATGATCCCCTGCTGTAGCCAGGGTGTGATAGAGGTGCATTGCAGAAGCAATTGCACCGAGGGGTCAAGATCTAGAATGCTGCATTCAAATAACTGTTAGAAATGGCTGATAATGACAGAAGTTTGGAAGGGAAGGAGCAGATACAGCTTTATCTCTTCCTTCTGCTGCTGTTTCTTTTTCGCTTTACCCACAACTGGGCATTGGTTACAGATCTTTGGAGTCCATCCTTGTACAGCTACATGGTATTTTCAGGTAGGAGAAGATGTGTCGTCAAGCAGCTACATAATCCACTTGGCCTTGCCTTCCCTACCCCCTACTGCCTGAGCTGCAAGTTTTATACTAATTATATTAGATGCACTGGCATGAAACTCTTCATAGCACAACATCTTTAATCTGTCTTGTATTTTCATACATCAGAATATCGTGCTTTGTCTTTTATTAGCAAAAGTGGCAATGATTATTTGTCTATTTGGACTTGGACATCTACAGGATAAGGAAAAATGATTGTGAATTAAAAGTCTAGACTCCAGCAATATTCTGGCAAATAGTAAAACTGAACATACAGTAAGAAACTTAAGTGAAAGTTTCTGCTAGAGAAACTAATTGTAGAAAAGTGTATCAGCACCAATTACAACAGGAAAGTCTGTCTTTCTGGAAAGGTCTGCCAGAGTCATTGATGAAGATAAAATCCAGTCTTTCCTGACCTGCTTTCTGTGATTGTGTGCCAAAGATGATATGCTAAAGGGATCATAGACTTTATGCCAAGTTCTGTGGGATTTAAGGATTGCTTGTTAACTAGAGGAAATTTTTTCTTTGAGTTGCATAAATTAACCTTTCTTCTAACAATTTATCTTTTGTTTATATATTACTGTTCCTTGTTCATTTGTACTGTCATCATCATACTTCCTCCCCACCCCCCCATGCACTAGTCACTTTTCATACCGCAGGGAGAAAAATTCTGCATCAGAAGGACTGGCACAGCACGTGCTGCAGATAAGAACCCAAGTGCCGTGTTGGATCAGATTAAAGATCCAGAACTCGGTAGTCCTGACAGTGATGAATAACATGGAGAAGTATGAGACACAGGTCCTATATACAGTGAACCTTCCTTGGTGTAGCCACATACAAACTGGTTATAAATAGGTTTCCTGGTTTTGTTTGAACACATAAATACTGATGGCTATAACTTCTATTCTGCAGAAGTAACTATTTTTAAATGTTCATGGTAAACCCAAAGGCATTGCCAGTGTCTTTCAAGCAGTGAAGTACTGGACTGAAAAAGGAAGCCACTAGTGTGTTATCTTTTAAATATAAGCTTGTATAAGCTTTAGTGTTCATTTTCATAGCAAAAGAAAGAACAAGCATAAACTTGAAATTGTGAGGATCGTGTTGTTAATACATATGGCATGTAGCTATTATAAAAGACCTTATTCTAATGCCACTACCTGATAAGAACAGCAAGAGATGTATGACCAGTGTGGGTTGCTGCCACTGACTCACTGTGTAATGACAGGCAAATTACTCAGTCTTCTGCATCTCATTCTACTCCTTTATAAATGAGAAATATTGTTTCCAGTAAAACTCTTTGAGATCCTTGGATAAAAGGAGATTATTTTTTTTGTACGCCTACTGAGTATATAAATTTGAAGTGAGAAAGTGCAGCAAATACCAAATTCTATGCAAGTCTTTTACCAGTACAGACACAGTACGATGAGTCTTGCTGCTCATTATGGATTGCATTAAAGCACCTTGTACTCCTGAAGACCTCTGTAAAGCGCAAGCAAAAAGAGGGGTTTAGGTCAGACTTGGCACTTGAGCCTGTGTTCTGTTCAAGCCTTTTTATAGTTAAGTATAGCTACAATAAAACTTTTCTGACGTGTGCATTGATAGCTACTGTTCAGTTTTCTTTGATACACCAGACACTGTACCACCTTCAGATGAAATAGTACAGGAGCCTTTTAGAGAAGTTTTCTGTCAGTCTCCATCACCTCTTTGACATTATGTCTTTGGCTGGGTTTTATCACTGAATTTTCATAACGTTTTGGGGAACCTGACCTTTCCAGAATTGTCTGTAACACTATACTTTTAATCTTTCCCCTGGCACCTCCTGAAACAAAATACAAATTAATGATTCAGACACCACAAAACAAATCACATGCCACTTGTTTCTTCACAACTATTCTTCATTGTCATTGTTTGCTGTATTGTATGCAAGGCCTTGTGTATTCTGTGGTGAAAGGGACCTAAATAATGCAGGAGGTTTCAAGGGGGAGGTCAGTAGCAGATAAGTAGAGAAATGATGCAACAGTTTCAATTATATACAGAAGACGATTTGGATAAACATAAGAATGCTATTAATTCAGCACTGACATGTGGAAGTTAACTTAGGTTTGATGTATGCTTTGGTTTTTAATAAATTCAGACTTATTTTGTGATAGTCCGTAAATAGGTGTGGAAGTGGTGGAGGGTACGTGAAATTTCTGGTCTCTGGTACTTCAAGGAAGAGTATGTTGTTGTCTCCATTTGTAAATTATTGCCCCTTTGGTTTTGCATCTTTATTTCCTTCCATTCCATTTATCATCATTCTTCATTCCTCTTTAATTTGCTGACTGACTTAGACTTTTTCTTCACAAGTGCCTGCTTTAGCTTCATCTGTTATAAAAAAACCAAAAACTTCATCCCATCGATTCTAGCTATCACCCCATTTTATCTGGTCATGTTCTGCTGCAAATTCAGTAAATACACAATCTAAAACTTACATTTTCCCCCAGTTTTTCACCATTTTCCACTCTTTTATTCTTCTCTTGAAATTGCTTTTACCAAAATGAATGATCTTCAATTAGCTGGATTCTAATACTTTTACTCCATTTTGCTTGTTTTGACCAGGTTCTTCCCTTCGTGGCCACTTGCTGTCCTCCTTGTGCTGCTGTAGTGCTTATGCCACTGCACAGTGAACCATATTGGGGAATTGGTCAGGCTGAAAAATAATTTTGCCAAAATTGTGTTGCTTCTTAATTCCCCACTCTGGTTTACCATATGGCTGTACAAATGGCTATGTCAGCAGTAGGGAGAGGATGATGCAAGGCTGGAAATGAGTGGCCAGACTCAGGAGTGGGTCAGGAATGCTGCATTAGCTAGCAGTGCCAGGTTATGTCAAAATAAAGAGTTCATCAAAGTAAAGTCTAATTGTCTCTGACGTGATCACATCCTAGTTCTGGAAATCCTGATCTCTGCTGCTTTTTTTTCCTTAACCTCTCTCGCTCTTCGTATCCCCCTTATTGTTTAACACATTTTCCAAAGCTGCTTGTTCATCTCTTTCTTATAATAATTGATCAATAACATCAGTAGAAGCCTCCATTTCTCAGTGTGCACAGGAGGTGGGGCCTGTCATCCTCAGGACATTTGAAAACCCCCTATTTAAATAATTTGGATGGGCATCATTAGTCAAACCTGTACCATCGTTTGAAAATACCTGTTAAATAATCATTATAAGGTTTAGACTGATAAGCTGTTGGAGTTGGATACGTATGAGTTTCAAAAGAATTACTTAAATCAGTAGTTTTCCAAGGCAGC
Organism: Haliaeetus leucocephalus; assembly: GCF_000737465.1. Classification (NCBI taxonomy): domain Eukaryota; kingdom Metazoa; phylum Chordata; class Aves; order Accipitriformes; family Accipitridae; genus Haliaeetus; species Haliaeetus leucocephalus. Next base: position 21,013,987 of record NW_010972437.1, read on the forward strand.
ACAGTATGATACCTGTTTAGTATGAAATTTTAAAGATTTAAGCCATTTTGGTAGAATAATTGGTAACAAAAAAGATGTAATATATCCTTACCTGCTTTCATAGTGTGTTTCCAGCAGGGACCGGATACCTTCACAACAAGTAATTTTGTTTTTCATGTTCCTGAAATCACAAGGCACTCTTTGCCTGTAAACAAATCCACTAAATAATCCCACCCTTTTCCTTGGTCTACAGAGATGCACTTTCATTAGTCTGCAGTCAAGTTATTAATAGCAACATTAAAGTGTTTGTGGGTATTTTTTTTGCAGGGGGTGGGGTGGGGGTGTGTTTTACTCTGCAGATATTCAACTGATTCTGAAATGGTGAAATATACATCTGAATTTAAGTTACCTGCAAAGCTGGGCATTTTCAAATCTGAGCCTCGGTTAAAGCTCACAAAGAATATGAATTCACATGTAAATCCAATTCTGTATACTGCCATGGTGCCAGGTAAATAGATGTTCTGGCTCAATCCAAACCTGTGTATGATGGTGCATCTGCATGCATTTAGGTCTCAAAATGTTTCAGCTTACCTAAGAATATCTTTTTGTTGTTCTTAGAGAAAAAAAAAAAGTAAATTATGTTCCCTCTATTCCTTTATTTACTTGGAAAAAAGTAACAGAAAAAGTGGCATTCTTTAACAGTGTGATACACACTATTAAGGGTTTCTGCAGTTTAGCTTCAATACTCAGCTGTGTATGTCCTTTCAGAAAGGAATGATATTAATTACCCTCTGGTCAATCATATGAGCTGTAGTTCATTGTGTTGTCCTTGCCTTTTTTCTGGTTATCATAATCCTGCTTATTGACTTTCAAAATTTCCATTTGTTTCTAGGACAAAAGGATCAATCTTTGGTTCTTTTAAGATCAAACCATGAAGTAAAGCAAAACAAACCAAACGTGAGCTCACTCAGGCTACAGATGATCATTCAGTATTAGTTTTTTTTCAGTAAATAGGTCATTTTCCAAACTTTAATACCAGGATTTAATGCACTGCCCTGATGAAGGTGAACTCTTGAATTCCAATCTCTTGAAGTATAACCCCAAATAAAAAATGGAAAACAGGCAGTTCTATGGCACGTAAAATGTAAATAAATATGACTTTTCTGTCATCTCTATATCTTCTCCCAAAATATCCTAAGGCCATATTATGTGTACACTTGGGAATCTGATGCCCAAATCATAAGCCTGGCAGCACTCCTCTGCCTGAGAGCTCTTATCGTCACCTTCCTCCTGTTCTGAGTAGTCATATAATGTCTTTTTAGTCTGTATCCGTTCTCTAATGCTGGTACCTGCCAATAACATGGATCCAACTGGCTGCTCTTTTCCATAAGCCTTTGAATGCTTTTCTCTTTTCCCTACTGAAAGGAAGGCATGATCTTCATTCAGGAATTGCTCTCTGATTCCTGAGGTAATATTTTTCTTGAATTGCTGCCAGTGAAGATAGTGGTTGTGTTCTCTTTACCTAAATGTTGCTGTCAAATAGTCAGTTTTCTGTTTCTCCCCTGTTGCCTTGCCTAGATTTTTATGTACTTTCCATAGATGTCGTATTTTTATCTGTAAGTGTTCTGAAAACAGGCATTTAAGTAAAGGCTCTCTGATCTCCCTTGACTCTGATATAGTTATTCTGGAAAGTGATTTTGTATTCTCTTAAATTCTCTATCAATCATATTCAATAGAAAACTGAAAGGAACTTTGTAGTGAAGCCAACAAAACAGGAAAACAAGCTAACTACAAGAGTGAATTTCAGATAAATCTTCAAACAACTGTAATTTTAAGACCTTTCCCATCCCTTGTGGTTCAGACTAAAAATTCAACAGTCCATGGAATTGCAAGATGAGCTGTAAGAACCAGATTTGTGGTATTATTAAAACTTGCCATGTAATGGTGGCATGGCTACTCATACTCCAGCTACTAATACCTTCCCATATCATGTTGCAGAGGAGTGTTACAGCAAGTTTGTGAAGTGGCTTAATAGAATATCTAGTGGCAAAAATACTAGTGGTCATTCGTAGATGCAAGTTATTTTGCTGTAGTGAACACCATGTGCCAGAGATGTACATGTAGTGTAGTCTATATATCTGTTAAAAATCAAAGCCTACCACAAAGTATACATAAGCTGTAGGTTTGGGTATCTGTGCTCTTCAGTTACTTATTTTGGATTTCTTGAGAGCTAGATGAGATTTTTCTGCACTTTCATGAGCTCTGTCAGCACTTGTTCAGTCTAGTTGGCACCTCTTCATTTCCCTCTGTTTTTTTCAGCAGATTTTCTTAGAGAAAGGCGGATGATCTAACACTGTGAAGAAATTCTAATTTGTGTTTCTCTTTATATACTTCCAGAGGACAGATGGACATGTCTGTTATTTAATAATGCTCATGTTACATCCTTCATAAAGAATCAGAATAGCTCCTAGCAGTCTGCCTGCCTGTCAGTAGCAGACACAAGCTTCTTGCTGGATTTGTGTTAAGTAACAGGGATTTCTGCTCTCTGGGCTCCAGCTTTCAGACTTTGAGAACAGCACATTCTCTGATGGGCATTGTAGATTCCTCATACTCTTGGCTGCTGAGAAGTTCTCTTTCTTTGAGAGATTTTTGGGTGACCTTCTGGTAAATAAACATGCTCTGCTGGTTCTTGGAGAGTGGGAGTTACTTTTCAAAAGGATAAGGTGGTGGTGTTAATAAACTCTTTACCATTGCCTCTTTCTCTGATGCACATAACATCGTGCTCATTCTTAAGAAACTACCAGAGCATCCTGACACCAGCTCCTGATCTGAAGAGGACAAGCTTTGTTTCATTTCTTTCCTTTGAATAGTCAGAACCGAAGAACTGAAGAACACTCATAGATATTCTTCATCTTGCCTTCTGAGCCATCCCACTGTTGACTAACGCTGAAGGAATGACACGGTGCATGGCACTGGCTAACTGCTGTTTCACGAGTGGTGGGTAACGTTCCCAGCAGCCTCGGTTCAGTAATTGAGTGATCCAGCTGGAACCGCATCCCTTTTGTTCTCTGGCTTCACAGATTCCAGTTTTGGACCTGCTAGCACTGACTTCAGAGGAGAGGACCTTTTCCAGCACTGGACAAAGCTGAGACTTTTCAAACCTTTACTGGACTGTAAAGGTACCCATCGAGCTGAGTGTTTCTACTCTCTTTGCAACTTCCTGGAGCCACCGAAACCTTTCCAGTTATGGGTCACCGGGGTCTCCTTCCTGTGATCTAGGGAATAAATTGTATGCCGTTGTGATACCTTTCCACAGAAGGTATCAACAATTTCATGGTAGGCCAGGGTGTTATCAGTGTTACTCAGTTTGCTGACAGTTCTGAGACTGCTGAACTCTATTGGCAGCCCATTTCAACAACTGCATGGTCATGTCTAGATGACTAGTCAGTATTTGCCAACCCATAGCGACAGATACTTGCTGAAGTGTACTCATTCTGAAGTCAGTGTTGCTAAAGCTGGTATGGTGGCTGGAATTCAGAAGGGGTAATCTGGACTTTGTCAGCTAGAGTGACGTTCTGATGAGAATATCTCGCTACTTAGAAAGAAAGTAATTGCATCCCATCACCAAATATGGCTACTGCTTGTGTGATATCAGTGTCTTCATTTTGGGAAAATGTTTCTTCTGAACTGTGGGAGTGCAAAGAGCAGCTTTGTGCCCTCAGCTGAGCATGGTACCACAGCACAGAGAGACCCTGCTCTGCAGAACAACACTCCTGTTGCTTTCACCTGTGGCTCCTGCAGCTACTACCAGGGGAACTGGGCTGTGCTGCAGAGCAGCTGGCAGGAGAGAGTACATGTGAATAGACACTGGAAAATAGAACCACCCAGTTACTCGGTTTCTTTGTTAATGTGCACTTTCCATATCCTGCCATATGTCCCTCTTCTTTAGCCTTTTAATTCTGGGGTGTTATACCTGATGCCTTCAGAAGTGCTTCAGTAATGTTTGACTGCGTGCCTGTTGTAAAACACCATTAGAACAAACTAACAATTTTTTTTGAATAATGTTATAGTAATGTTAATACAGCATGGAAAAATTAACTAAAATGAACAACAACAAAAGACCACTTGGTTTTATCCTTTATAGTGGTATTAAATGAGACTCATGAAATTTTTGTATCTAAACCATGAGAACCTATCTTCACAGCAGTTGGGAGGAATAATATTTTTCATAGGCAATATAAATAAACTGTGCTTCTAAGATAACATAGTTTAGCTATTAGCTAAATAGGTTTTTAGCTTAGCCTATTCTTTTTTTTAAGGATATGAATTCTAGATAATGAAAAAGCATTGGAATAAACAGTCCAAGGCAGTATTACTGATGTTGCCTTATAATAAAAGAAGTTGCGTAATAGCATTTTTAAGATATCATGCCTTTGCCTCTAAGGGAAGAAATAGTCATTCTCTGTATGAGGTAGAAGTTTCACTTTCTGTCATGTAATGCAGAAGGCAGCAAATAGTTTGCAGAAGCTGAGTTTAATTATAAAAGAGTGCCTGAAGAAGAGGGTGTAAGAAAGTGATTGGGCCTGACTGCAGATGCACATGAATGAAAAGAGTTTTTAAACATAATGCCCAAGAGGAGCAGTGCAGGTGTGCTGACTCAGAGAGCTCGTCACCTTTTAATGCCATCTTCATAGATTCATTTGTATGTTGTTAGACTGTTCCTTTTCCATGCACTTTGTACAACGTTGTCACTTTAAAGAAAAAATGAATGTAATCTTTTATCTTCTGAGTGTCTCTTCACACTTGATAGAGGCTGTAAATTTTCTTCTCTTTTTCTGTATCGGAAAACTTAGCTACTGGAAAGCTGTATCATGTCACTGTCAACATGTTTATGCATGTTGAGAATAAACTTGTACTTAATCAGTTTTCCTGCAGGGTTTTCTCTTCTCCTGAAAGTCTTGTTTTGAAGGAGGTTGTCCCTAAGCATTACAGGTGTTGAATTAATTCTGTTGGTGAAGGTGATAAAAAAAATGAGGCAGGGCGAAGTTCTGAAATCCGGAATTAACTGAAAATTTGTGCGTCTGGGAGACTGTTAGGGGGAAGTTCACTATGCAAGTCCTTTATTTTTTTTTTTTCTGGTGGTGTGGGTATCTTTCTGTACCTCATGTTAAAAATCTGTGAAATTTAAAAGCCTTTTAATGATTTTTGGTAATGCTGTGTAGGTGATTATGTTGCCTTTCTGTTCGTAACCATGTGGAAACCGTATCAGCAGAGTGCATCAGGCACCTTACACCTGTGGTGTTACTCTGACTATAGATGTACCTGGCATCTCTCTTTCAAGCTTGGGAGTAGACTTGGGCATGGTTCTTGTCCCTTGGCTACAGTTTTTCTTCTTGCCTCCAGGTGGTACACGTTTGTTTTTTTGTGGTTTTCGGGGATATTTTGGTAATTTCTATTGCTGTTCTATCTTCTGTACCCACCCCAAAGGGGTAGGGCACAGAGTAGCAAAGACAAGGATAGAGTAGGCCAGAGAGAAGTTGGAAAGTGATTAAAGAAATGGGCATAATGTAGGGAGGGATTTGAGCAGTGAAGGAAATTGAGCAGTTACAAGGAGGACTGCTAGAACCTTAAGAAGTGAAGAAGGGACGTGGAGGAGATCTGGAATACTTGAAGGAGGGGAATGGTATGGAACTGATGGTTTCAGTAATAAATAATTATCTTTGTAGTTTCAGCATGGCCACTGCATCAACCTGTGAAACTGTAACCATCAGTCTGTGAATCTGACCCATGTTTGTACCTGCCCTTCCACGGAAAACAACAGGAACAAGAGCCAGGCTATTTTAAGATTACTTAATTAGTATATTATTTAAATTGCCTAATGATGCCTAATGACTTTTAAAGGGCTATTAGTAGCCACATTTAAATGTCTGAAAACATAAATTTAACAATCTGCTATCTCCACTGTCACCTATTATTTCTTTCAGGGATGATAACATGTACTTGCTATGACAAGAAATCTTGCATTTGATATCTGTCTTTATGAAATGAGAAAATATATTAGAAGAATTTTCTTGTCTATATTGCCAACTTGATAGGAATTTTTGTTGTCTATAATGGTATTCATAACAGTAACAAATATTCATTATTGTAACTTGTTTTCCTTTCTCTGCAAGTCTGTGCTGATACCTTTGACTATAAGAGCCATAGCCTTTTATTGTGACTTAACTCTGAATATAAGCAGGAATTGCAGTGGGAAATTTTAGAACTGTATTTTCCTTTAAATAAAACATAAATGCCTAGAGTAAGCTTTTTTAGAGCTTTTGGGAAACTAAGCTAGATTCTTCATAAAACTTGCCTCATTCATTATTTTTGAGATTTGCTTACTGAATTGAACTTAGAGGTATGATTTCTCATTTGTGCAAGTTAGCACTAGTGGAGACTAATCGCACCTGATCTAATGCTGAACTTTTTTCTAAGGATTGCCTGTAATTTTGGGATGGCTGACACCAGGTTGAATTCTAGATATTCCTTCCTTCTACCATCAACAGTCTCTGCACATGGCATTATTCAGGAGACACTGCACAGATACTTATTTGTGCTCTGTATTTTGAGAGGTTCCCCCCCCCCCCCCGGGGGG
>NW_010972437.1:21020612-21117119 GCF_000737465.1 Haliaeetus leucocephalus
GGAATGTCCCCCCCCCCCCCAGTAGCTTCTGTTCCCTTTCAGAAAAGGGAAATGAATCTGTCCCAAAATGTTGACTGCTTGGCAGCTGAGCAGAAAAAAGTGTTCAGTGATGGCCTCAAAGGAAAGGTATTTAAGGAAGCGATGATTTTACTTGCTCTCAGCTTCCCTTCCACTACTTTTATGGAAAATAGCAAAAATTTTGATTCTTACCTTTACCAAAAGGATAAGAAGCTGGGAAACTTGAGTACATTCTGCAAATCTTTTTCTTGTTATGGACACTTAAACTTATCATTTCTGTCAAAAGACTCAAATCTTTTTGGGTGCACAGGCTTGGAGGAATTTCAGAGTGAGTTTGTCAGAGATTAACGTCTCCACATACCAGTGCATGCTGGAAGTATGGGTCACTTTGTATGGATGGATCCTTGAGAACTGAAATGCTGGGCAGAAATACGCCTACTTATTAAGTTCTCTGCTGTGTTTGGCATGGACCACAATTACACCTGAGGAAGTAGTTACTTCCTAGATTTAAGAACTGCAGCATCATTTCCATGCTTAGTTTTGACTGCGGGGAGTCAACTGCTCTGTCTTTGATAGGGGTTTTGGCTAAATGTCAGCTGTCTACATAATAACTCGTACTGAATTTGCAAATATTAAAGGTCTACTATCATAAAAGTACTTTGACCTGGTGTCTTACTAAGATGCTTGTCAGCTACCTTTGAAGACAGAATTTCACCCTTCCTATAGAAATAACAAATACGGTAGCAGGGTGAGTTTTATACTGTGACTGTTGCTTAGAGCATCATTGCAGATCAGCTACTTAAAATGTGTGTTCTTTACATGCTTTTGGAAATCATGGTATTATGGACAAGTTTGTTTTTTCTTGCCGATTTACATTACCTTTTTATTTTGACTATGAAATCCCTTTCTGGCATTTGTAGCATGCCAGTTTTGCTGAAAACATGCTCACTAAGCCTTGCGTTAGGTCTCTGCTGTCAGGTTTTCGTAGGCTACCACATGCTTCAAGTGCTTGTTATGAATTTGAAACAGACATTCAGCATAATCATTCATGATTACTTAAAGTACTTTTTCAGTAGAATCAAAGGAGAACTGAGAGCACTGAGGGAATTGGTTAAAAACTGTCATTCAGACCTGCTGCCTTGCATAGCCCCTGGCTTTGCAGAGGTGGGGCTCGGGAGTTTAGCAGTTGCATGGAGGAGCAAAGAGAACTGACTGCAGTAGAGATGGAACAGCCTTGCAAACTTCTGGTTTCTAACAGCCTGAGGATTATAACTGGTTTTCTTCAGTTAAAATAGTATCTGTTTACTGCTATATAGTGGAAGAGACTATCCAAATGGTATTTTTGCTAAGCATTTTGTAAAGCTGCTGTATATTGGAAGGTAAATTAGTTTGCATAGATGGCTCTGAAATCAATCTGCTGCATCAGTCATTTGACTTCAAAGAGAAAAAGAATGCTATATCCTTATTTTTAAAACAGTGGGAAAAGATTGTTAAAGGCCAGGATGTCACAGTCTCTCCCATATACAGTGGAACAGTAAAATAACATATGTTCATTTTTAACAGTAATTTTTTTTGCACAAGCAGCGTGAACTTCACTGTGGCACATAAAGCTAAATTAATGACTCAAGACTTCTTTTGATAGCAACTTTTATGGTTAGCTTATTTTATTACAAATAAGTAGATGTCAGTTATAGGCAGCGTAGTGGAAAAGTTGATTTGTGTTTCACTTACTCAAAGTTTAGTGACTAGATATATAACCAACTCTGTCAGCATGATTTTCTTAGAATTGGGCTTTGTTTTAAAAAAAGTAAAAATAAAATTGGTCTGATCTTTCATACCACAAGTTTGAGAAGGTTTGCTCTGATGACGTGTGGACTTCTGCATTGGGCTGTGGCTACAATCGGGTTGGCATTTATGGTTCTGGTAGGGAAAAAAAACCAAAAACCAAACTCGGCCCCAGCCTCTCAGCTGAGGCATGGTAACTGTGTGCTTGCAGCCAGCAGCGCAGTGAAGAGGCTTGGGGTGGGGATTTGAACTATCTTAGAGTTTTAGTGGCAGAGGAAATATTTTAAGAGGGTACTTCCAGACCTCCAGTTGTTTTACAAAGAAGAATAAGACGTAATTTGATCACTGTCAAGGTATCATCAGGGGCGATGGGCTCTTCCCGTGTTGGTTTGTGGCAGGAGGTATGTGCTAGCTTCCTATCCGGAAATCGATTTGGCCAGATGAAAGTTCTCAGGAGCAGCAGAGAAGTAAGTAAATGAAATTGAAGACCCTGTGATATGCAGGTGATTAAACTGCATTCAGGGTTTCGTTCTTGCTTAAAAGCGGTAAATACGTGAGAGAAATCATAAATAGCAGTGTGATAAATAGCAGTGTGACATTAAGCTTATAAATAACCTTTTATAATTTTGTAGTACTTTCTCCTTTTAATAGCCTGTTGCTCTTTAACTTCAGCACATGCTAATTCTGCATATGTGTGGTCATTTGCCCTTCTTGGTAATGTTTTATACCAGCTGGAGCTGTGATGTTTCTTTTATTGCTTTGTTTTCAGTTGATTAACTGGCTTGTAACATGGTTATGTGCCTGCTTTTTCAGTGGATGTGAAACTTCATACTGAACTAAGCCAATATGATAAAGAAGCATTAAAGTCTCTGTTGTCTTCCTGAACATGAATCCTTTAGAGGAGATTGTAGAAGTTGTTTTCCTACTAAAAATAAATTCAGTAAATAATAGAATAATTGAATTAATTCATCTCAGACCAACAGTATTGAAAGTTTCTTGCTGATTCTGAATGGCAGCTGATTTTAGACGTTTTCAGCTCCAAGCGAAGTGGCCAGATAATTTTTCTCAGCTGGATGTTTTATTAAAAGCAATGACACTAAATGTTTTTGTATAGACAATGTATACCCTGTACCTGGAAAATAATTCGCTATTACGTTAGTAAAAGGAATCTAACCTCTAATGAAAGGTCTGAGATTTGATTGAGACGAATAGTATATAAATACAGTTTGTCAGTGAATTTTAGTTTTGCTTGGGTAACAGGGTATGTGACTTCATTTTGGTGCTGTAGTGCATTAAAAAATTCCTTCTTTCTAGGTTTTGTGCCTGTTGCAGTTGTGTACCTGCAACTTTATGCCTTTACTTTTTGGATGCAGGAATGTAGGGTGCTGGTGTGGGTGGGTTGTTACAGTATATTCATAGTTAGCCTTGACACTCTAATGTTGCTTTTCACACCATTAATAACATCTGCTATTTTTGCTAAGTTAATTTTGTGGAAACTTCCAAGTATTACTGTGTAGTTCTATAAAGAACAAAGCTGTAAGGAAGAAAACAGTCATATTCAGAAACAAAAAAGTAAAACTTTAAAGTTTTTTCAGAAGTCTACTTTGATGAACCCTGGTAAAAATTATAAACTTTTAATGTAAGTTTGGATCTTGTCTTTCTTCTTGCATTATGTTTTCTTCCAATACTTTTTTTTTACAGAAGCTTCTGTAAGTTTGTCAGTGTAGTTTCAAAAGAAGGAAACGCATTCCAAAAGAAAAGCATTTTTAGATAACTCTTAGAAATACACAGGAAGGTAATTTTTCCTCTTACTCGTTTATATACAAAATTAATTGTAGTTTAACAGTTTACAAAACTTAGAATGTGTGAAGATAAGTGCACAGAGCCTGCAGTCTGCCTTAATGTGTAATCATGTCATAACCCCTGACAGGGTGTGGCTGTTGAGGTCAGTATGCCACAATTTTGGAAAACTTTTGGTTTGGCTTTGAGTTTCACTTCGTAAGAAGTATAGATAAAATTGCCCTGTCGTTTTCTGGTCAAGATCTTTGAAAATGATCCTTTTACAAAGTAGGTTTGTACAATTTTTGTACAACAACCTGTTGGGGTGAGTCAAGAGGAGGGCCACGAAGATGATCAGGGGGCTGGAGCACCTCCTCTATGAAGACAGGCTGAGCGAGTTGGGGTTGTTCAGCCTGGAGAAGAGAAGGATCCAGGGAGACCTTATAGCAGCCTTCCAGTACCCAAAGGGGGCCTACAAGAAAGATGGGGAGGGACTCATTAACAGGGAGTGTAGTGATGGGATGACAGGTAATGGTTTTAAACTGAAAGACGGTAGATTTAGATTGGATATTAGGAAAAAAATCTTTACTGTGAGGGTGGTGAGGCACTGGAAGAGGTTGCCCAGGGAGGTTGTGGATGCCCCATCCCTGGCAGTGTTCCAGGCCAGGTTGGATGGGGCTTTGAGCAACCTGGTCTAGTGGAAGGTGTCCCTGCCCACGGCAGGGGGGTTGGAGCTGGATGATCTTTAACGTGTCCCTTCCAAACAAATGGTTCTATGATTTTGATTTACAAATCTGGGGAGCTGAGTCCTCTCTAAGATACTTTGCTAAAGAAACTAAAGCCACAAAACTGTGATTAATTTCTTTTTTTTTAATTTCACTGCAGGTGAATGGTTATCAGATTTAACTGCTTAATCATTTGAACGTGAGTGATATTCTCATTGCCAGATTCACTCAGATAATTTTGAACTTCTAGTCCCCCTGAGCTGGCTTGAAAATGGAAATTGTTTCCTATAAAAAAAACCTTTGAGAGGAAGCAGAAGCAAGTCAGAAAAATACTTACCTAAGCTGCACGGAAGTTGTAAAAATGTGAGAGCTCTTAATAATGAATAAATAAATAAATAAAGGGAGAACTTAAAATTTGGGATGATATGAATAAGATGATTCTTTTGCTACTGGGCAGGTCCGTCAGCAAAGCTGCTTTCGCCCTGTATGGAGAGCTTTTCGTTCTAGTGCCCAGGTGTGCTTTGGGGTCTTTCTCTAGTGTGCACCCCAGGAGCAATTGAAGAGGTGACCTGCTTCGATCAGGCCCATAGCCCAGGGCCAAAAAGCTGGGTAGAGGCTGAGCATGCGGGTGCTTGGGAAAGGAGTGCGAGGCAGGGTGGCTGAGAGCCGGGGGCAGGGATGGAGTGAGGTCACTTCTCTGGGCAGCACTGCTGGAAGGCTTCCCTTGGTTTGTTTTCTGTTAGAAGAGGAAGTGGAGTTGACAAGCGTTTTCCAGGCAGGTAGCCAGACAGGCATTATTTTAATGTTTCCAGTGGAAAATTGGTGCGTTTTGGCAAAACTGAAATTTTCCATGTGAAAATTTCTATTTTGTGGAAATGGCAGTTCTGATTAAAAACTAATTTTGATGGAAGGTGTCCAATTGGTTATATTCAGCCTTAGAATTAGCATCTGCTGTGTTTAAGTCTATTGAAGATAATTTGGCTTAGGTTTAGCAACTCTGAACAGAATATACACAGACAACTTTCCTCCCTCTGTCTAATACTTCAGTTCTAGTGCCAGCCAAAATTCAACTTGAAGTTGGCTATGAGTAGAATAAAAGCTTTTTCTGAATTTTGCCAGTTTGTTTTCAATTCAGACTGCCTTCAGCTTCAAAGGCTTCACAACACAGATGCCATGGCTGGAACTAAAGCTGCCAATTCAGCTAGCTGCTCTGGACTTGAAGATCCTGCTGCGTGCAGCAGTATTGATCTGTGGGTGCTCAAGTGGCTAATAGCTAGCCCACAGATTTTCTCCCATCAGTATGTTTTCTGTTGATGTCGTCTTCAGATAATTGTGGTTGAGACTTGTACGGCATACAGGATGTGGAACTTGTATTCTTTTACAGTCACACCAGGTTAGAACATGTAACTTTGCAGCATTTGGTGTTTTACCCCTGTTTTATCTGCTTAGTTGTATACAACTGTTGAAGACCAGCAGTTGTTATCTGTATGTAATTTCTTTCTCTTTTTAGCTTCTTAAATTGTGTTAAAACTCCCTTGTATTTACAGATGGAAAAGCTGAAATCAAAACCTAATTCTCACTTGCTACATTTCCTTGATTCAGTGTGTGTAGTCAGGCTGTTGCTCAAGTTTAGAGCTGTTAATAATTAGTGTCCTGAAAGGACTGTACTAGGTTATCCTAGCTATAGGCAGTTGTACATTGTCATTAAATGCTCAATGACTATCAGGCTCCTTTTAGATACTAAAGAGCTTTTGGTTTCTACTAGACCTGTAGAGGACTGTAAAGTCCTTTTTTAATAGGTAAAGAAATGTTTTTTGGAGTTGTATAGAAAAGAGGAATCAAATTTAGTTACCCCTTGATACTTCGAGGAAAGCTGTAGGAAGAAGTTGGGGGGGGGGGGTGTTTATTTGTTTGTTGGTTTTGTTGTTTTTTTTTTTTTCCCTTTCTTAAGCAAGATATAAAATACTAACTTGTTCTTATCACCTGGTGCTTCTGGTTTTAGTTTGTCTGAACTTGCACTTGAACTCTCAAGAGATTTCAACTCTTTTTTTCTTTTGGCGAGTAAACATTTAGTCTTCCTAAACTTAAGAGTTGTATGGGAGCCAGAATTTCCTTTTAATGAAAAATCTATTTAAATCTATTTAACCTAGTTTAAGAACACATTTAAAAAATTACCACAAATTTATTTTGAGAAGTTTCTATCAAGAAGATATTTTAGTAATGTTTCATTATAGTCTCCATTTATTACATCTTATTATAGCATTGAGTCATGAAACCAAGAATAAGAGATCCAGCTCCAGGAATGGGAAGAGTTAGGTGTAGTAATCATCTGTGTGAGGGTCACGGATTGCCATTTTAAAGGCTATTTTCAAACAAAGGCAGGTTATGGATATAATCGAGTTTAAAATATTGGAGGTGGAACTGACTTGGAAAACTGTTCTATTTATTCCTAGTAATCTTTACACATGATAAATGCCTCCAAATATCATGAGCTGACAGCTGCGTACTAGGAAACAAGGTGGTTTTATGTCTTATCAATGCATTTGCTTATTTGTTTAATTTATAATTTTTTTTTAATATAGAAGGATAGTTAAATTCACCATTTTATGATATTTAAACAGTACTCCTCTTCCTAGTTCTTTTTCCTGGAAGCTTTATCCTCTTCTGACTGCTTCAGCTGTCTGGCCTTCCACAGGCTAGCTTTGCCATTTTCCAAACTAAATTGCTTATTCCAGGAGCATGAGCTGCTGCTAACTCGGTGCACATGTTTCTTCGCTGTCCACCGCACTGGCTGAAGTAGTCATATAGTGGTGCAGTGACCACAGCTGTGCACCCAGGGGTTCTTCCTTGTGTGTGCTTTCGCTGGCTCACAAGCTGGCCACTGATACAGCTGGTAGTTGCCATCAACTTCTGTTTTCATGTTACAGGCCTTAAACTATACCAATATCTGTAGCTAAAGACATTTCTAGCTTCAGCTGCCTGTTCTCTGTTTCTTCATACTATGGTATGCCTTTCCTAAACCATTCTGTAAAGTGGTGCACTATGATCCAGGTGGCTCCTGAAGATTAATTATAGTTTATTGCTTAATAGAGGGATACGTGGTTTTTTTCTTGTTTGTTAAGGTGCCTATGTGTATATTGCTATCATATAGAAACTTTCTAGACTTATGCTTAATAATCTCTGAAAGCTCATATAACTTCACACATCTTGTTCAAATGTGCGTGTGACTTGTTTCATAAAACTTCCCTTACCCCTGAGTATCACCTGCAAGTGAAAGGTCTCTGGCTCAGAAACAGTGTGGCTGCACAAATTCATATGATGTTTCAAGTCTGATTGTGGCTTCAGTCTGTCACCTGTAGGACAGATGGGTTTGTATTTGCTGTGAATAACCATGGGTACTCCATATGAAGCCTTTTCCTAAAGGCACGTGGACGCTGGACGTTTTTCTTGCATCATTTGGAAGTGAGACAAAAGTCCTGTCTCTTCTGAAGTGCTGTTATAAAGTCAGTGAGTACTCAGCCTTGAGCTGGCAGGAGCTAGCTGGAAGGAGGTTTTCTGTTGTATTTGCATTTGTTCACACTCTGACCTGTAAGACTGTTGCAGTGAAAAGGGAAATGGGTTGAACCTGCTGAAGTAGGATAGGGTTTAAAAAAAAAATAAATAAAAAATTGACTTTTAATTTTAGATCTTTCTTGACTGCAGACTTCTAGTGTATTGGGTGTATTTCTTCAGCCTCTCTGAAGCTCAGTTCCCCATCTAGAAAACTGGTCAAAAACTGAAAAAAAGATCAAATTTACTATGAAAGGATGTGCTATGGAAAAGCAGTGCATTTATCAGGCTGCCAGTTGTAATGTGGTATGGACAGGTATTTACTAAGAATAAATTTGAAACTTAACGATGCATTTAAAATGAACTGTTTGGAATTGAGCTGTTTGGAATCTGTAAGGCCATCTGTCTTTTTTCTCTCAAAAAAATTTTAGTATCTTCTCAGGCTGTATCTAATCTAGAGTCCTGGATACTGAAGATGGAAGAGTTACTTTCTTCTTGTGAAAAATGACTAGGCATAGAAAGGGAGGCCATAAAGGTTTTTAGGTTCGAAATAATTGGTAGTGTTGATGGCATAGTTTCTAAGAACTACTTTTTTAATTAGTATTACTTCTAAACTGTACCAGTAAGTATTGTAATCTCAAACTAAGGAATTTTATCTTGCTGGTTTTGTTTCCTGAAATGTTACATACAGGAGTGAAGAAAAGCAGATAACTAGACTTCCTGCACTGTCCTACTTCAGACCCAAAGCAGAGAAAGGGAGCAGATGAATTTGAGAGGCTTTTTTTTTTTTGGAGCATTGTGCATACAGTTCAAGCATAAGGAGTATTGACATCTAATTAGATAGAAGTGTCATTTATAATAGGCTTTTCTGTTAGCTATGTTCTTGTTCTTGGGGAAAGGGAGGAGCAAGGGAGGGAATTGTCAAATTGTCAAAATAGTTTATTTTTCAGATGAAATAGTAGATTGATTGCTACAGTACTACCAAACTAATTTGCTGTGTTATGGTATACATCCTCCAGCTTTCTCTAACAGATTGGCCACTATCCTGTGTAGAGTGACTGAACACTTGTTAATTATTATTTTTATGTTGGAAAGAATGAAATTCTGGGAGTGACAGAGCAAGGTGTTTCATCTTCGACCTTTGTCTCTATTAGTAATGATGTGATGGTAACAGTGAAAATCTTGCTTGATAGCACACAGCAGTTGTTCAAATTTGAAACCCCTATCCAAAGAGGTAGATAAAAAGCATTATCCAAGGACATCTTAATTTAAAAATAAGTCCTCAAGTAATTTTTAAACTGAGAGTAATTATTAATTTAGGTGTCGAGCCTGTACTGAAGTCCACAGCCAACCCCATGAAATCCTCATGTTCATAAAACGAGATGAATTAATAACCTTAGAAACTTACCTGAATAAACGCATAGAATATTAATTCTCTGTTACTGGCTCGTATATACAAGAAGATGATGGTGGAGGAGAGATGCTAAATTCAACTTCTTTTCTCTCAGCTGTTGAACTTTGGGCCCAAAATTTTCAGAAACTGTCAGGTGTACTTTAAGAATTAACGCTTTTTGTGTTAGATTTGGCTCTTCATGTGGTTGAGGATCGAGGATGTAAGACTAGCTCATTCATTGAAATGTAGGTGAGATTATGGACATTTTGGGGGATATGCGAGTATGTTGCTCTATTGCTCTCAAAAGTGAAGTACTTGCAGATAGGAATTTCTTTTGTTGTTCTATACTTATTGCATCTGTGAGGGATTTAATCAAGCAGCTCAAAGTGCCCACAGATAATGGAAGTCTTGAGGGAATGTATAAAAGCAGCTGGAGATAAGATAAGTTTCGTGTACCAGTTTTGCATATGAAGCTTGGAGGCTGCTCAGGGCCAGCCTGTAAAGAAGGGTGTGGGAAGCTCTGACCTAGGAGGAGCGTGAGCTTGGAATCCCAGAGCTGCCATGTAGATACCTGGGCTAATGAGAGCACAATATGGTTACCCACCAGTGAAGAGAAGTTGCTGAGGTTTTGGAAACTTTACCTTCCTAACTTCCAATGCCAGTGTCTCCTTGTATCCAGTACTCTCTTTTGACAACTCTTTGGGAATGTAGTAGCACTGAAGGAATCATGCTTGTAGTTACATTGGTCACTGTAACTGTCCCAGTTTGTCAACAGGAAAAATGCAATATCCCTCTTTACCAGTGGAACTTTTAGGAAGAGTTTAATAAGTGGCCATATGATAGCTACACAGGAGTATATTATTTTCCTTAAGCAGAATTAATTTGATTAATTATATATTTCAGATCATTAATAAACTTACAAAATAAACAGAAGATTTTGATAGAGCCCAGAATCATTAATGGTGCTGTTGCCTGGATAGAAGTCTAGCTTGAGCCTTTGCACCTGGTGATGACAAAGTGAAATGACCCAAAGTTTACATATGAACTTTCAAGAATTATGGATACTTTCCATTGTTTGGTCAGCAGAAGGCAAGAAGAAATGAATGAAGTATGAATCATCAGAATGAGTTCAGGATTGTAGTGCATGGGTCGATTCACTTAAATGAAAGTGCATTTCTACTCTGATTTTATTTATAAGGAATGACCTGAAGGTGTGTGCTACATCAGAATTGCTGAAAGCTTTCAAAACAAATTTTTGAAAGATAAAAAAATTGAACTTTCATTTGTTGGACTAACGTAGACTTCCCTCAAAATAGTGCACAGTCAACTAATGCTTTGCATTTTCAAACTGGTTGTAGTTAAAACATTTAATGTAGTTTCACTAACATGTTTTCAGTAAACGTATATGAAGATAGGTTCTAGATATAACTTGGTGTTTGTTTGAAATGCAGTTATGTTGTATTACTCTGTTTAAACCTTCAAAATTGTCTTTGTATTTTTAATAGTTGGGGTTTTTTTCTCCTAATTAGATTGCCTGGATAATTTTAGTAACCATGGGGTCTGCAATCTATTTAATGTGTACAAGCTTCATCATGTTATAAGGATGTGGGTTTGCTATGAGTCTGACCTACTTTTCTACCTCTTGTAGCAAATTCATGTACTATGTTAGACCCAACTCAGCAAGTGGGCTACAGTGGAAATACATGCCTTCTGGGTAGCTAAAATACCAGCTTCTAAACAAATGGAAATCTAGCAATGCATTAGCTTCTTAGCTGCTTTAGATTAGCCATGAAAAATGAAATTTCTCATGTCCTTGCATCCACGTGTGCATATGGTACTGTGTGTGCTAAGGTAGTTGTCTCCGTGTACAGTATGTGATGCGAACTCTCTCTAAAAGAGCTCTTTACTTCAAGTCAGTGAATCAGTTGCACTCTTGGATAAATTAAATTTCAGTCAATTACTTACTTAACCAACTGCTTACTTATTAAGCTGCTTAAAATTGGTTAGTTTATTGTAAGCCCAAGCAAATTGTCATTTTACTGTATGCATTTACATAAAAGAATAGAGGATGCCGAAAATTCACTTGTAAAGCTTCTGTATGCTCTGTAGTGCCCTAACCAAGCCAGTATTGCAGGAATGTTCTGCCCTTTGATAGGGAACACTCCCTAGAATTGCTTCATCACTTGAAACCTGAGCTCAGGCAGGAAATGTACAACTTACTCCCTCCACAGACCTGAGAGGTAAGTGGAGTTTCATTGCACAAGTTCTGTCCTTCTCCAGTTGCTGTAGCAGCATGTGCTTTGGGTTGTTAATTCAAGTGTCTAAATATTATATGCTTAGCAGAAGACGCTGAAAAATTATAAGCAGAAGCCTTCTTCATATGCAAAGATTAATCTGATTTAAATCCAATTTAAATAACCCATTTGCATATAGAGAAAGATTTTAGCGTAAGTGGCCATGGTACTGTCCATGACGTGGATATGCATACATAGTAGCACCTTGCTTAAGTTAACCTGCTGCTTAAACCAGTTGTTCTCAAACGTCTTTTGGTTGAATCTCACCTTTTGTCTTTACTCCTATTTCTTTTGGGGCTGCAGATTTTACATTGGAGCTTGAAGTCAGTCCTTTATTTGTTCCATACTAACTTTAGCTATAACATATTTTCACTGCAGAAGTTTGCAACCAGCGTAGCTGAATTTTTATCAGTTTTGTCATTTTATATATCAGTATTTGCTGAGAAATCAGGTGGTTATGATTTTTAACCTCATAAGCAATAGCTAGCCATATCACTGTTGTGCTAGTATGTTTTCAAAATGTATAGCAACAATGCCAATACCTGGTCAGGAGAAATAATATTGTCTGTGTTCTTGGTGCATGTATTTCTGGAAGAAAGGAGTAGTGAAGATGATATGGCTACAGTTCAGGGCCAACTGTATTGTAAAACAAGTGTGTCACGGTAAGACCAGCAATTGCAGGGTCTGTCTGTGATTAACAACTGCGTCTTTTTTGTATGTACGTAAGTTGATAGAAGCTTAAATACGGGTTGTGTACACATGATTGGCCACAAAGCAGTTACATGTAATAGCCCTGGCAGATCTCAGAAGTATTTTTGAGAGAGTGTGTGCTGGTAAAGGCATTTTAACATAATCCCTACATACTTCCATAATTTCTTTGCTGACATATGGGGAAAGAGTAACTTCGAACGTGATTTGCTGAAAATAGTCTGTCTTTTGTCACCTACCTCTCTATTACTTTCATGGCTGTTGTATTTCTATTTTGTAGAAGTATTTCAGGATTTCAGTTAATATACTTAGTTATAAAACCGTATTCTGTAGTTGCAAAAGCCTCTTAGTTTCATGGAAGAAATTGTCTACTGCAAGATAGCTATTCAGGCTACTATGTATTGTATGGGGGACATGGAATATAATGCTTCATTGCCTAGCCTGAAAGTTCAAAACTTGGTTTCCCAAGTCCATGAAGAAAACGTTTATGAATGACTGATGTCCAGCATGGTGTGAATATGAGCTCCGTACCAGGAAGACGCTGAACTGCAGACTGGAACAGTGTGTGAGAAATATCTTTATGTGTGTGTCCTGTTCATTTCTTCCTTCCTTAAAGAAAGTGAGAAGGTATTGCCCTTCAGGTCTGCTAGCTAGATGAACAGTTGTTCTGACCTAATATAGCTGGTCCTGTTTCCTTAGTGAACTCATAATACAGTGCCTTCTTTCTTGAATTTGACCATTTCATTTATGTACATTGAGAAAGACTCAACTCACTGTCTGTGACTATTCAGTGATTTTGGTTGGTTGGAATGAAGATCATCTGTGTTACAGCAAGAACCTTGCTGGGTCTGCAGCTTGGGTCTGTTGAAGGATATGGTGAACGGTTACTTGGTACTTAAAGGATTTTGAGGATCACTGAGGGCAGATTTTCTCCTTGCTCACTCTTAGGAATTTGTTACTCTGAAATCCAGAAGCTTTCTTTCTAGTTTAAGGCAGTGATGAGGAAGGAAGCAATACTGTTGTTCTTGATCAGCGAATAAGACAAAAATAGGGGAGAGAACAGGAGGCAAAGGTGAGATTTGCCTTTTTCTTCCCTGAAAGCGTGATGATTTCTGGCCTTTAACAAATCTTCTCTTTTTCTGCTGCAAAACTGTGGATTGTTGAGTTAGACCCTTCTAGCTTACTACCAAATGGTTTTGTGAGGACTGCAATGCTTACCTGGAAGCTAAACAGTCCTACTTTGTGCACTGGTGTTTGTATTCATGAGAAAGGACTCTAAAATAACCCGCACTGTGTCTTGGTTGATTTGTCAGTTATTCAAATCTTGTAAAATATGCCTGTCAAAGGGTTGTTTCTGTGTTATGGATAAACTGTTTGTAATCAAATTGCATGCTTTTCCGAAACCACCTTTGATTCAGCTCACAGGCAAATACCAATCAAATCTTGCCTATAGTTATTGGTTATGTAGCTGCACTGATAAAGATGCTGATCTTTATGCTGTTATGGCTAGTAAGGTGATTGACTTCTAGATTGTGTCTACATGACAAAATACTGTTTGTGAAATGTTATGTTGTTGGCCCAGATCACTGTTATGGAGGTTCAGTTCCTGTTCTTCTCTGTTAAAGTTTTTCTTCTGCCTTTTATTTTTGAGGCTTGTAGAAGGCACAGCAGAAGCAGCCTCTTCATGAGGCGTTGTCAGACATGTGCTTTCTTGTTAGGCTTTACTTTGGAGTTTTAATATTTGCAACAATTTTTCATTATTTTATCATTAAGAGAAAGTCATGAGTTTAGCTTGCAGCTGGTGGGTTTATCTGGTATCTTTATCCTTTCTCAGTTTGTCATGTTGGTTTAGCAAAACAAAAATAAACTTGCTGTAATTGTACATGAATATGGCATTGCAGTTCTGAAGCCAGAGTGACTGAGTAGCCAAAAAAAAAAGAAAAAAAGCTGTCTGGTAAGGAAACAAGTACTTTTTAATCTGAAAATGCTGGTTAAGTCAAAACTGAAACATTTTGCAAGGATGAATTATCATCAAAAAGATATTTTTTTTTTTTTATGTCTGAGATGTGTGGTCGTGCTGAAAGAGCTGAGGACATGCTCTAGAAAAGCAAAATACCTCAGGGATTTTTAGGGCAGTTGCTCAGGAGGTTGGCTGCAGGTGGTGGGAAGAAGGTTAAACTGATAAGTCCCAGCCATTCCTGATACAAGTGGCTTGGATCTCGGTCTTCCACTTTCCCACAAGGGCCAAAGTAAGCTATCAACTATTTAGGGAGGGGATCGATCTTTTAATTGTTACCCCTATTGATTTGTGTATATTGGAGCACAGATATCTCTTATGATCCAGGCAAACTCTCTAATCACTGCTGGGATGTTTGCTGTCCTCTGCTCAACTCTCCTTTTTTTTTATGATGATACACCCCCAACCCCACCCCAAAGCCAGGAAGCAAATGTATAAATGTTTTTGAAGTTTCATAATTTTTCACAGAATAAAGAAAAGCAATCATTTTATATTCAGTTTTGAGAATACCTGTTTTCTTTTACTCCTTTTTTAAGGTATTTTAATTTTCTATCTCAATATATTCTCTACTTAAGTTATGAAACTTTCTGTTTGCTTACGCCCTTGTCAAAGGATGTAGAAATAGTTCGCTGAGTGTGTAATTAAGTGAATCACAGGCTCTGATCTTGTGAGGTACTTAAGAAAGTAACTAGTATCATTGGATAGGGCTAATGGCATCAGGTGTGCTCATAAGTGCTTTGCTGGACTGGGGTTGCATGATAATCATTAGAATCTTAGTTTTGAAAAGTGAAAGTCACATTTCAATTCTTGCATTTTATTTATCAGCACTTAGCACAGGTTGGTCACAGTCCCTTATTTGGAGAATAAGAATTGCTTGTGCTTCCAATCTGGACATGTAAATCCAATCAAATTGACTTAGATGGAAGATTCAGTAGTTTGACAAACCTTTACCTATTCATGTTGTAATTTAAAAATAATTTAAAAAAAAGGAGAAAAAAACCAATGCTAATGTTTTTGTTATCTCTGTGTATTCTCATGTCTAGTAATTATACAGTGAATGCACAGGCATTGCAGAATAATGCATCAAAATCTTTGTGTTTTCTTCATGCTTTTTCTCTATAAAGCTTTTTGGTGTAAGCATTTTTTTTTTTTTTTTGCTGTTTTGCACTGAAATTAATTACTTAATTGCCTCTAATATTGGGAGCCTCAGTAGCCATGTTGCCCAGCAATTACAATGCTTTTTGAAGTGAAAATGCGGTTCTGAATCTTTAAAAAAAACCCCAAAACCAACCAAACCAAACCCCCAAAACAACCCTAAAATAGGGAGGCAGTGGACAATAGGCAGAAAGTAAAGGACTGAGTATTTTGGAATAAGATTGTGTTGTAATTTGTAGGACATTGTTTCGTTATTGGATACCATGAATTTAGTTACACATTTTTCTTTTGCCTGTAATGGAGCTTTTTAACAATGGACTTGCTGTGTGTTGACCTTTGAAGTATGACATTCTTGCATTTGTATTTTTCGATCTTTTTAAATTTTATTTTTGTTTTGCCTGAAGACCCTGTGTGGACAGTAATGACCGCACGTTTCCGATTGCCTGCTGGCAGAACCTACAATGTACGAGCATCTGAGCTGGCACGAGACAGGCAGCATACGGAGGTGGTCTGCAACATTCTTCTCCTGGATAACACTGTACAAGCTTTCAGAGTTAATGTAAGTAATTTGCGTATCGCAAATCAATATCACCAAGCTTGCTTTCCTTTGCTGGATTTGTATGGCTAGAGTTTGACTTTCAAAATAGTGTTAAGTACAGAATAGAAGGGGAAGTTATGTTCAGGAAGGCATGCTTGTACATGTACATACTAAGTCACTGAACTTAGTCATTCTGGCATCCTCTATAGTACCAACACATCCTCATTTCAAAATTGAATATAAAAAGCATAATTTATTTCTGGTAATTCTCTTCATGGACTAAAGCTGTCTAGTGGAAATGGAGGGCAGTTTTGCCACTGAGCTGAATGAGAAGCAAGCTTTTGTTTTGCTTCATTCTGGTTTTTGCATTTTGAGCATGAGTAAGGTGTCATGGTAGCTCTTCTCATCACTGTGTAGCTAACTATGTTCAATCATGTGTATGGTTATATTTTGTTACAGCTATCATCTTAAAGTACCTCTTTGCTTTTTGCTTTTCTCAGATTATGTTCTTATTCTATGATTTCCCTCGCTTAAACTCACCACCTTCTAATGCACTAATGAGGATGGCAGGATAGAATACAGGAAGCTGGTTGCTGAATGCTGAGGACTGTCACTGGGAAAAGGGAATAACTTTTATATATGAGCCTGGAATTTAAAATACATTATTCATCAGATTTTCTAATCTGTAATCCTTGATAAAGAGTTGAAATTAAAATGTTCATAATTTTGTGCATATGTTCACACAAGTGCAACCATTTCTTTTGACTTCTTGAGGGAAAAAAAACCCAACCACAAACAACAGGCAAGGACCTCACAAGAAAACGTTAAAGCATTTAAAGGGATCTTTGTGTGAGAAGAACCAGAACTCAAACAGGAAAGAAGCTGTGGGGTGTCCTGGGGCAGGAGAACTCAGTTTTTACTTTATAAGCTATAGAATTGATGGCTAAGTGGAGCAAGGTCGAATAATGTGATGGTGAAAGTTACAGGTGGCATGATTATTAAAGTTTTTCGAGAGAAAATTAAACTTCAGCAAATAGAGAGAAGGAATAGCTTGTTGTCAAATAAGGCTGTGGGACTTAAGTTGGGAAGAGGAAGAAACTGAAGCAGTTCTCAAATCTATGTGAACAAGTTTAATTTGGACTATGAGAAAATTCTAATGCTCAGCAATTATATCGAGTTCTGACATCCAGTGTTCAGTGAGGATGTTGATACATTTGAATGTTTTAGGGAAGGTTTGTGAGAGTGATTGCATTTATCTGTTCTCTGATTAGGTGGTTAGAGCCTGTGCAGCCTGCAGCTGCCTATCAGAGGAGTGAAATCTCTGTTACTTAGATAAAACTTGCAAGGATCCAGTGTTGAGTAACTTATGATTTAGAGGTAGACTTGGTGGTTATTTGGTTTAGATACTTCAATCAAGATAGAAGGTTTTAGGATGTTTTCTTGAGATATTTTTGTAGGGCGTTCAGGAACTGTTTAACTTTTCAGGACTTCTGAGTAGTTAAGGGTAGTAATTTTGGATGATGGACCTGGGGGAGGGATGACCAAAGACTTAATTTATCAACATCAAGCCTCATTTCTGTTCTGGGATAATTTCTCCTATAAGCCTTTTCCCTTTTTATCTACAATATCCCACTGCTCTTCTATATCTGTTACCTTCTCATCCTTGCTAACATTTTCCCAGTCTATACTGCCTGCCAAAAAGCAGTATGTGCACAATGTAGTTGGAGACAAAGCATTAAAAGTGTGTGAGAAATTAAAAATGTTGTGTTCTTTGCTTTCAGGTACGTGAGTTTTCTGTTACAATATCTGTCTTGCAGGTTTTTGTTTGTTCTTGTGAGTTGGCTAAAATAAGGAATAATTGTTGTACAATAGGTATGGGAGATTATGCTCCCTTTTGATCTAGGTGTTCAAAAGCCGTATGTTGTTAGAGAATGCTAGTGCTTGTCTAGATTAGAATCACCAGTTATAAATCCTCAAATGTCTATTCTATCTCTCCCAAGAAAAACTTATGTAATATGTTCTCGCCACCTCCCTAGTGTACTAAATATTTTAGTTGCATGAATCATGCTTTACTGCTTATACAGATCGGCCTGCAAGTTTGTCTATTAAAACTGAGTTTAGGGAATAAAAAGTTCCTTGGTGCTCAACATTGTGATCTCAGGTCTTAGCCTCAATCTATTTTTTTCAAAAATAGGGAGTAATAAAGTATTCAGTCATAGCAAATGCATGCTAACCTACATGGTATACAGGTTTTCAGGGCTTATTGCTGTGTTTTACTTTATTGTGGTTGACACAATACTTTGCAGTAAATATTTATGGAATTGTTTTCAAAACAGGAAGAACAAAGATAACATCAAATAAATTAGCAAGGTTTTTTTCTCCTGGTGATTGCTATAGGTATTCTGTATGCTAATGATCGTAAAGTTTAATCATCTGGAGTATGCAGTGCTGTATTAATAAAAATGTACTCAAATACTTTTTCTTCTCCAACAGCAAAGTACTGATCACTGACAATGTCTCTTGATAATTTATGTGACGTGTTCTAAGTTCACATTTCAACCAGCCTTTTCCATTGATCTGCAAGATGGGCATACTTTGTGCTAAGCCTTACCTTGTATAGAGTGTAACAAATCAAATCAAATAATTCCTGTGGATTGTAGCCAGACAAAGGTTATTTTGGTGGCAGGCAGAAGAATCAGTTGGAACTAACCTATGCCTGTGTTTGAAGGAGAGAAATCCTTTCTATAAAATGCTCTGCTTACCAAATGAAGAACTCCTACTTGGACTCTGAAAAGCATAATTCATAGAATGCGTGGCTGGAAGAAGTGAGGCTGACTTGAGTTGTTAATGTGATCAGGATGGTTTGCATTACCGTAAACCTGCTTCTTCAGGATCAAATTGCTTTAATTGATTTTAATTAATTGTTGAAATACCTCAAATTTTATCTTTTCTGTGCAGGCTGACTTAATTGTATTTCCTGAAAGCCAGTACATGGATATGGAGATCACACTAAACTTGAGGGAAAACTAAGTCAAGGTAGATGGGATGAGTTGTTCTGTGAGCAACGCTAGTGGGTTAGCAGTCATGGACAAATGTTTCAATTTGGAGCCTTTATTATCTCAGAATTCTCCTCAAACTTCATGAATTTACACTCTAATGGAAGTAAAATCTAAAAATCTGTAAAATAACCCAAAACAAACCAAAAAAAACCCCACACCAACACACCTGTAATTTTAGAAGCGAAAACTTTGAGTAATTTAAACTTCAGCATTACTTGCTTCTGGTTTTTCTTTGACCAAAAAAATAATAGCCTGCTTGGAAACTTTTTTTAAAACAAGGTAAATTTTTGCAAAGCTAACATAAGCTGAGGAGTGAAAGGAGACAGTAGTGTGGCGCTGGCTGTTTGGGGATGTGCTTGCTTGAGTTGCAACACAAGTATTGGGGTGAGCTGTGAGAGGAGAGCTTCCAGTGTTGTCATTAGTGAAGGAGCAGCACAGCTTCCTGCAGACCTGTGATCAGCAGAGCCATCTGACCCCCTCCAGGAAAGCTCGGGACCTGTCATCCCATTCCTCTGTCATCAGAAGTCCAAATTTGTTTGGACTGACACGGCAGCGATATCTTCTGGTGTTTGCTGTAGATGCGGCCAGTTCTGTAGGCCAGCAACAAAACCAGAATGTCAGTAATATAAATTGGGAAGATGGTGGTAGTTGGTAAGCAGGTATTAAACCTATGTAATTACAGATGTTTTCCTAAATTTTCAAATATGGGTGTTTGTAAACAGCTGACAATCATTTTGCGATTAGAGATTAATATGTATGTAGTGGTACTAGATCTTGGCCACTAGATGACAGATACTTCATAAAGTGCAGCTAATATATTGATGTCTAGTGTTGATGTCAAACTTGTTCTGAAAGGCCAAAATTTGTTAGACATTTTGCCTCCAGCAATGACTAATAAGAAGTACACATAATATTCCAATTCAGAAAAAATGTTGATGTTTTGTATCTATCTACTGCAGTTTCATATTAGATATTTCCCATTTTTCATATATTTCCATTATTCCCTGTTTTAAGAGGAAATACTAATGTTTAACTTTATCTGTAGGAATAAACCAAGTTTCTTTTTATGCTAATCCACGTTTATTGGGTTTGCTTTTTTATTAAAAAAAAGCAAAAGTAGAAACTTGTTATCATACCTTTTATTTATAGCAGCTATTCAATGGTTATGATAGTAATACAAGTATTTTGGACCTTTCACAACAAGCAGGATTGTGACCTTCACCTGCTGTGGCAAGCTGCGACATCATTATATAAATATTAGAGATGGGTTAAACCGAGGTTTGGTTTTACTAGATGCTTATCTTTATTTTGTACTGAGAGTAAAAACATTGTGATCAAAACAAATGCTTCATGTTGAAACTAGTCTTCTCTTACCAGATTTGCTGCTCTGTTGCAGGAGAAATACCTTCCTTGCAGTCATTAAATGACTTTCTGTATTACTAAATTCAAACTGATCAGCAAGTTCTAAGCTTTTTCGTTAGGAAACATATATTCAGATATTTAAGAAACAGTATAAATTCTCAGGTTTAGATTGGAAAAAAACTACAGAATTGATATCTGCGTGTTATTTGAAGAAGTAACAGGTCAGCTATGGTAAATGTAAGCCTAAACTTGGGTTCCAAATGTCTCCCGTTTTCTGATAGTTACTGTCATAAGTTCTTAGTTTGAGTTCTGATTTTAATCTACATGGGGAAAAATGCCAAGAAGCAATTAGTGTTGCTATGTAATTTTAAAATTAGTTTTGTTTGCTGAAAAAATTGTACTGATTACTGGTTTATTTCAAAATATATCAGAAACTCCTAATTTAGTAAAAATGAAAGTGACTATTTTTGGATTGTATATAAAAATTGCCTTATGCATTTATACTGTTGTGTATTTATTATGTTAACATCTGTTTTTTTTCTTTGCTTGTTTTTAGTTATTGGAAAGAGTGAACTTTTTAACAATGGTGCTCCTACTGGCTCTTCATTTTGTTAAACATCAAGAAATTTTCTCTGATTTTTTTTTTTAAAAAATCTTCTTTCAAAGTAAATACAATATTTCTTAGATCACTTTAACCTAGCCAAATTTATATGGGACCTGAAACACATGCCCTATGTAATTTCAACTTAAATGCACAGAGCTATTGTTATGATTGTACTGCTGGGATCATTTCAAACATAATTTGTTGATAACTATTTTCTGATTTTTTTTTATTATTATGAAATAAATTATCAAGCTTCTTGGAGTGTTTAGCCCCTAATAAATGTTTTTTTTAACAGTTTACTCAACTTCGGCGTAATTTCAGCTGAACAAAAAAAATGAGTTTTGTTAGGATGCCCTTAGGTGTAACAAATGTCTGAATGCGATTTGTAGATTTTTCTCGTATATGGATATAATGAAATTCTTGCAACCTTCTTTTGACCTTTTAGTTAAATACTTCTGTTTTAACAGCTGTAAAAGTAAACTCTTGTATAATGTCTATGAGAAGTGAGGTCATTTGGGAGCAGAACAGCAGGGGGTTTTGTTTTAAAACTTTAAAAATATCTTATTGCCTACAGTAAACAAGGCAAGATATATCAAATCCACTGTAGCATCAATAATACTTGGCATCTAGAAGATTATTAGAAGCTTGCTTGGTGCCAGAGAAGTAGAAAAACTGGGCGGAAAATAAATCAATCGTATCTCGTAATTATTTTGTTTGTCAGTTTTTCTTGCAGAATTATTCCTTATCTTTTGTACTTCAAGAAGCTCTGACACTCTAACTTCTTTGGGAAACCCCCTTCACATGTCACCAAATGGGTTTATTGAGTCCTGTCATAATGGCACGCTCAGCATTCAATTACTATGTTGGCAGTATTTTCAGGTTAAGCAAAAAATTGCTAGGTACCAACAACTACAGGTTCTTTTTATATCATTTTGAGGGTAAGATTTGTCCCTGTAGTAGAAATCAAGTTTGTTCACTTCTCTCTGAAAAGCAATGTTACTGTCATTCAGTTAATTTGAATTAGTTCATTTAGAATGAAGTAGTATCTTTGAGAGAATACATTTAAATGACAATTTTCAGGTAGATATTTGGCTGCTTCAGCTGTCTATGTCATTTAACTTTGGAAACTTTTTCAATATGCTGGTTCGTTTAGATTCAGGAACAGATTTTCAGATATAAAAAGTAAGAATAACTTGTAGAGACCTGTACTTTTAAATTCAGTGACCCAACCAAGGCTGCAAAGTTCTTTGTCATATCCTAGCCTTTTTTCTTTTTTTTCAGTACTCCTTTTAAATATCAAATTTGGCTAATGAATGGTTTTCAGAAATAATAATGTAGCTAGCTGAGAAGTGAGAAATTCTTGCTGTCAGAAAATGACAAAGAGGAAAAATAATAATTCCTTGCATATGTTTCAAAAAGAGAGATGAAGTTCGTTTAAAAATAGTGCTCCTGGGATACACTTCATGATATTTAAAATTTGGGCTGCTAGAGAATTTCTGAAAGAATGTGTGTGTGCTCTGCCTGCCTGAAGTTTGTGTGTCCAGTTATATATTTGTTCATAAAAAAAAATATGTGTGTGTTTTCTGCAGAAACATGATCAGGGACAAGTTCTATTGGATGTAGTCTTCAAGCATCTTGATTTGACAGAGAGAGATTACTTTGGTTTACAGTTGGCTGATGAATCTACTGATAACCCTGTAAGTTGACTCTGTTTTATAAATATGATTTTACAAATCATAATCATATTCATCACTGTTCTCTGTGTCATTGTAAAGAGAAGTAAATAGAAGCCATTGCAATATTGTGCCATCTTCTCCAGCTGTGTCATTTGAGTGGGTCAGTACCACCTTGTAGTTACGATAAAACTAAATGTTAATATTTACAAGTTTGGAGTAAAAGGTTGAGATCTGTCCTTATGAAATAATAACTTAAAAGGATATTGCTTGTTTTATTTTATATGTTTACTAGACTGCATGATCATTGTCAGTTGGGATAAGAAATAGTAACTTTTTTTTTTTTCATTAAGACTTTCAAAAAAATAAGGGTTTTTTAGATTGTCCTGTATGGTGTTTTTGTTTCTAGCCCAGATACCTACTAGGTCTTTTAATAGTGCTTCATATAGTCCACTGTCTGACAAGGGCATTCAGGTCATCACCTTAACAGGAAAAGGGACTTCTTTGAAAATGAGTGTTTATAATAGTTCATGTGCTTTAATCGAAAGGAAATTCCATAGGGCTGAAACTTTGTAAGTCACCAGTAGAAGCTAATAGATGCAGCTGTAATGTTCAGTGGCTGTAATAGTAATAGCTATACTACTGAGATCATGATTGCTTGAAGAATATTTCTTGAATACTTTCTTTTATAGGTATCAAATGTTCAATACTTGTTTTAAAGTGCAATTTAACTAAGTATTATTCCTTTTAATACAGTTCTTTACCTAATTCCCATTATGTGCATGTCACAGTGATGGGGTCTAAATTTATCTCCCAACTTGTGTGTCAAAAGTAATTTTTGTTCACAAAATGTGGAGAATGTGATCTATAGAGATAAGTGACACAGTGAAGTGTTAATCATTCAGTAACTAAGGTGAATTTCAGAAAGTAGTGCAACTTTCTTTGATTAGTGCAGATTTCATCTGCTGTTGTTTTACCATCAAGAGTGATTCTTCTAAATAGAAGGAATAATTTTTTTATCTTACTAAAAGGTTGGGTTTTTTGCTTTCTACTTATTTTTAATGTCTTTTTTTAATGTAGAAGAGGAAGAAAGAAGTCCCAATCCAGCCATAATTTTTCTTCTGCCTGAAAAGTGAACTACGTCCACATTTCTTTCTTCTCTAGAGCAAATTATTTTTAATTATATTCTTTCTCTAAATTCTGGTATCATTAAGCTTATTAATATGAATAAAGCTGTATAGCATAGTTGTAGATATTTAACAAAGTTTTTTCTTTTGCAACTTTGTGGTTAGTTCTGTTAAGACATTGGCAGGCTGGCCTCATTTAATCTTTTTGTTCTAAACTTTGTTTCCAGGCTGAAAAGACATAGGCATGCTTTAGAAAAGGCTGAATTACTTTTCAGCCTTGTTTAAGAAGTATTTAATTGAATATCACTCAATATTTTACTCAACATTCAGAAATCTGTAGTGTTACTCATTCTCATTTATCTGGCTTTCCAAAGATTAGACATCTAAGCTCTGTTTTTTTTAGTTTATCTATCTGGAAGCAGCTGAACACAACACTGTAATAGAAGGATCTGGTTAAGAGTTAGTCCAAAAGAAGAATGGCTTCACAGCTATTTGATATAAGCACATGCTTTAAAGGTTTAATATTCTTTGACTTCTAAATATTTTGGCTTTTCAGTACATATCTAGTTGCTGTGAAAACAATGTGTCGCAGCTAAATAGAAATGTTACCAATATTAGTCGTGTAAGCTTGAAGAATTTATGTGTTTGACTAATTTCAGGTTTTTGTATCAGTTTACTTTTACACTCAGTTCATTTGGATAAAGAAACCAGATGGGATTGACAAATATTCTAGTTACTTGTGAAATAACACAGGGGAATATTTTTAAGATATAGTCAAAGGTGATGGGGAAAAGGGGATTCTGCTAAGTGAATGTGAAATCTCTATCATTGTGCCTAAACGTGGATTTCATAAACTGCACAAGCTTTATGTTTTTGTACAATATTAATGTCACAGTAGAAGTCAATGCAAGAAAGCACTGATGCTGTGTACAGCTGGAGCGGTGTATTTGGCTAGGCTCTTGGGCTGTGGGTGCCTGGATCAATGCTGAGAAGGGGTGTTGGTGTGTAGTGGGAGTGAGGGTGCAGCGCATACTGTCAGTGTGGGTGCTGGAGCACCCTTGGCAGGAGGGAGTGAGGCAGGGATCATTGCTGGGGGAGGAGAGAGTTCAGAAATGACTCTTTAAGGGACTGGGGTACAAACTTCATGGGTCCCCAAATCTACCTGCCTCTTAGACTTAGTGGGATGTAAATGGGATAACATGCCTTGCTAGCAGTACCGTGATTCATAAAGTTTTGGTACTTTTGCCTAAATACTGTCAACTTCAGCTACTTTACAATATTAAGTGGTTTAACACTGCAGTTTCCCAGAGAGAAAAATCACCTTTTGCATTTGGATCGAATGATATCACTTGGAAGCATGGATATTGCCTGTTAAATATGGTTCAAAAAAAAGTTACTCTTCTGTGGTTTGAGCTATGCTAGTACATACCAAATTGATCTTTACAACCAGAAGGGAATGTAAATGCAAGCTTTTCTGCTAGACATTTCAATTCCAGGTTTTCTGGATTAACTGTGATCTCAAAACAGTACTTCCCACAAAAAAAACCAAAACAAAAACCCTCAAACAAACAAACAAAAATCCCCAAACAAAAAAATCCCCGAGGATTTTCAGTCAGCTCTGTGCATTTATCAGATACATAGGATCGTAACCTCTTGC
The DNA here is from genome assembly GCF_000737465.1 of Haliaeetus leucocephalus. Classification (NCBI taxonomy): domain Eukaryota; kingdom Metazoa; phylum Chordata; class Aves; order Accipitriformes; family Accipitridae; genus Haliaeetus; species Haliaeetus leucocephalus. The sequence goes on from NW_010972437.1 coordinate 21,046,056, forward strand.
TTAAAGATACTCAAGTATCTTTCACCATGTTTTGAAAGATTCTTACATAAAATTCATGTGTATCCCTGGCTGGAGAGTCCTTTCTTAAGCCTTTACATTTAGTCTTAAAAGTTAATTGGTCCTCTGTGAGGTTTTTTTGACATAATCATACTCTTTAAGCTGTATCAAACTGTCTCTCTAGTTCCTGTTAAGTCATCTACTACAAGGATACAGCATTTGGATGTAGTCATCATTATTTGTTATTCCTAATGAATAAAATGACTCAGAACTAACTTCGGATTCATAGTGTGTGTCAGCTCAGGTACCTCTGTGTGTTCACTTCCTCCTTCCTCACGTGAAAAAAAAAATAAAAAGCCCTGCGATAAATGTGAGGTAGCTACATGCCATACAGGTTAGGTCTTTGTCAGTTCATAGGAACTGTGGACATATTAACCATTTCCTGAGGCTTGTGGGCTTGCATTGCAAGGCAGGATGAGGAATTGTAAGTCCATCTTTGTTATAAATACTGTTCAAGTTAATTGAACTATGTTGGTATGTGCAGAGTCTGCTGGGTTGCTCATGGGGAGTGGTTTATACAATTTGTAGGGCTTTCCAGAGAACCATACCTCTATCTGAAATCTGCAGTGCTGCTTTTGTAAAGATCTGTCTGTACTTCCCCACAGCAGTGTTCTCCCGTAGAGACAATCAAGATTGGGTGCTGTTTGGTAAAATTGCTTTGTAGTCCTTAATCCAGTAGGCTGAGCGCTGAGCCTCTGGTTTACAAGATTCCAATTAGCGACTTACCAGAAATGATACTCAGGCTGACAATTTGAAGAGAATCTGTGAGCCAGTGGGATCACTCCCTGGATGTGTCAGGCCTACAAAAGGCAGGGTCAAAAGTACGGGAACTACTTCTGAATTGGTATATTAGCCTGCTTATAGCTCATCACTGCCACAGTTAGTTCACCTTAGATAATCAGTTTAAAAAGGAGCTGAAGATTGTTAAACACACCATAACTGAGTTCTAACCTCTCTCAGGCTCATGTGACAATTGTAGAACCAAGTCATAGTTGAGTTAGTACTGTAAGAGATAGATATCTGGACAACAGAGGTTAATCTCAGGGAAAGAAGAACAATAGCAACTGTTGATCATAATGTTGGTGTCTTTCTAGAATCAGTAACAAGACTTTGTACTCCAGTAAGACAGTTTGGTAAAAGACCAAGTAAAAAGTAATAGAAAAGCAACAGTTTCTTGATGTATAAGGCTGTAATTTGTACTTTTTTGTTTCTCTAAAGTTGGTGTTACAATTTGTCTCTTTCCAGAGGTGGTTGGATCCAAACAAACCAATCAGGAAACAATTAAAAAGTGAGTACATGTATGTATTTGGTCAATTCATATATCATTATTATGCTGTTTTTCCAAGGTACTCGGATTAATTAGAAATAACTTTTCTTGACCATAGGAGGATCTCCTCACAGTTTGAACTTCAGAGTTAAGTTTTTCGTAACTGACCCAAACAAGCTACAAGAAGAATATACAAGGTAGGTCTAGTTAATTTATCAATAAAACTTTTTTCTAGAAGGCTTATGTTTAAGGGGATAAGAATGATTAATATTTTTTTAAGGTATAACATGGAAATTTTCTTGTAATTAATTTTTGTGTTGTATGTGCAAGCCTCTAATTTTTGCCTAATAATTACAGATATGAACTATGCAGTTGCACCAAATCAATATAACAAAAAGCTTCTGTGAATAAATTTACAAATTTATATGCAAAGTGAAGTAACTACATGAAGAAAATACTACCAAGTAGAAACAGAAAAGGGAAAATAGAGAAGAGAGGAAAAACTTAATGCCACTATTTACCAATGAGTACAAATTTAATTTTATCCTTACTTGTGTTCTCCTTTGTGGTTAAAAAATTCCTGAGCTTTCTGCGTTTTTTTTAATTTCCACCCCCCCACCCCCCACCCTCCCCCAGTTTTCTGCTTGGCACTAATAAAATTAATCTGTTTGTATGGTTGTAGTCCTAGCTTGAAGCATGTAAGCTTATTTTGATAGCAATGTGTTGAAGTCTGTTGAAGAAAATGCTCAGTGTGAATCAAGATAGGAGGCTTGTGAGTTGCAAATAGTCCCTGAAGAAATGCCTCAAATTTTCAGTATTCTTAATTAGTTCTGGTCCTCTATGTAAGTGGCATGATTTGACAGATTGGAATTTTTGGATGCCAGCTGTTCTGAAGACAAGGCAGCCCCATTCGAAAAACAGTATCTAAATTATTAAGGATAGCTTTAGAAACCTAAGTACCAAAACTGTGAAAATTTGAGTCCATGTTTGTTTATAATTTCTTTCGATTTGTCATATTTTGGACAAAATTTTACACACAACTATGCAGACAGAATTTACTAAAATGAGTCCCAGAGATCCTGGATCAGGCTTTGTTTTATTGAAATATTTACTCTAGGAAAATTTGGCAATTTACTACATCAGAATAATGAAAAATGTGTTATTTGAATTAAAGGACTGTAATATTCCTAAGGAGATGGAAAAAACAGTAAATGTTGATCAGTATGAAGTAAACAGTAAAGAAAATAAAGAACAGTTTACTTTAAATGTTACCCTGTAAATACAAAGCTATAAATACAGCATCCTTTTAGATGAGAAATAATGTACGATTGCTTTATCAAGGTCAGCTCTGCCATTTTTGCTAATAGACCTAATTGCCCCTGAGAAAACTCACTTGTATTTGGAATTGTTATAAGGAGAGAGTTATTATCCGTGGGGTATTTTGGAGGGCAGTTAGGATGCCATGTCACAAATATGGGCTCCTTTCGTGTAATCAATATTCCCCCCTAAAAAAAAGAAAGGAAACAAAGCACAAACTTCTGACAATTCCAGCTCAAGCTGAGACTTTTCAAAGGTGCTCAGTTTTTATAAACTTAATGAAACAGAGGAATGACTTGATATATGAGGCAGTATGAATAGACATCAGGGGAAGGTTTGGCACAAGCTTGTGTCTTACTAGACCTCAGCGAATTCATGTGAGGGAGGCAGGTTATGAATGTGCCAGGTCAGGAAAGGTCAGCAGGAGCTCACCTTGTGTTGGAGAGTTTAGCTTTACGAACTTGTATTGGTAGGAAATGAAGCTTCATTAGTTCTGCTCATGACAGAAGGACTTGCTTATTAATGTTCACTCCCGTTAGCACAATTCTGTCTTACCCTTTTCTAGATGTATCTATATAAGGAAGATGAAAATATTCTAATGCAATGCCACCTTCATTGTTTTAGCTGAGTTTGTTGTGCAGGCTTTTTCAGATCTACCTTGCTAAAGTTTCTATTGATTTCCCATTTTGCTCAACAATATGCGAGTCTTAAGTGTTCAAACTGGGATGGTTAGCTAACAAGCCATAACTTCACTGTTTGCTGAAAACAGTGGACAGAAAATGAACTCTGCTTAGTGTTTCTTAATCATGAGGTCCCTTAAGTACCATGGAATCTCTCTGATAAAGCATTACACCAAAAAAAGTAAAATAAAATGAAGGTGCAGCTGCACATACAGAATGTTTTTGTCCTACGTTTTTGCAGCCATAAATGTAAACAGGAAAAATAGGAAAAATTGATTTGTTCACTAAATTTGTGAAGAGATACTCAAGCTAAGCATGTGAAGCATATACTTTTAATATATAACTTGTCATTTATTGCTTTTTTTAACAGGTAAAGAAATTTTGCTTTATCTGTCTCTTTTTTGGTTTCAGTATGCATTTTAAGGTGGAAAACCAAAAAGTATTTTGAGGTCTTTAAAGCCTGGCTAATGTCTCAGTTTTAACTTCTTGAGGTTAATACGTTAAACTAAGCTTCTTGCCATTCTGGTCAGTTAAAGAACCTCTAGATGGTTTTGTAGGAGTTGAGCACATGGGCTAACATCTTTGCTTGTTAGTTTGCAAGTGTTTTCCCTCATTTTCTTTCAAACACAGAATGTTTTACATTTCCACTATATTTAGCTTGTAAATGATTGGATTTCTGTGTGTGTATTTGTAAATGTTTGTGGAAGTCTTTAAAGTTGTAGTTAATCCACTTTCTGAAGACTACACAATTATAAGAAGTCCTGTGTAATAAAGTGATGTATTTTGTTTTTAATTTCTTTGTGCAAGTTAATATTGGGAAATATTTAATGCTTGGTTTCAGTTGAACTCAGGTGGTTTTCATAAGTAATTTTGATGAGTGTTGATAATGAATGGGTATGGCTGACTCTACTTTCGAATCAGAACTACAGGAAGGAAACCAGATGATTTTTATAATAATAATAATAGTGTAGGAGGTCCCAAAACAGAATAAATTTGTAAGAAAGCAGGAATGATGTTTAAATTTTCCACTCAGTGAAACTTTTTTTTTTAAATGAAAAGGCATTAGATAGAGCCTAAATTCTACAGCTGCCTTTATGCTATGTTATAAGGGGTTTTTGCTGAAACTTTAAGCTTGTGCTAACATCTTGCCATCTCAGTAAGTCTTGTTTATTACCCCACTTCAATCTCTGTGTCAGTGGAGGCTTGCCACTTGATATAAACATTTATACTTCTTTGAAATTATTTAAAACCTTTGAGTGAAATAATGAAGAGACTAAATTGAGTGAACAAAGGATTGATTCTGAGACGTTAAAAAATATTTGGGCTCTGTTGGAGAAAAAAAGGAAGTAATTTAGAGGCAAATCTGTTTGCAGTTTCAGGTTTGTTGGGATTTTTAAGTCACAGTGTTCCCGCTGCCACTGTTTGGTGGGAAGTAGTTCTTGTTTTAAAGTGTTCATCTACTCCTTTTGCTGTTTCCATCTCCTTCCTGACTTGCAATAGTGGCTATGGGAAGACTAGATGAATTTCTAAAACAAGCTTTTCTCACATCATAATTAAAGAAAACTTTAGAAGTTCAAGGGAAGTCAGTCAGAAGGTGTTTGACATAATAGAATCCATAACTTCTATTTAAGAATGTAACTCCAAAATACTAAGAGTAATTGTTTTAATTTAAATGAAAGCAGGGTAATATCAATACGCAATGAGAATAAATCAGTTTTATCTACCTGGAGTACAAATCATTCTTATTAAGGTACCTCCATACACAGATGCAAACTTCAACTTTTGGCTGCCATATTGAATAGTTCTGTTGTTCACATTCATCATGAAGGCACTTCTTTTTACTTCTTTTAAACTTTAAGTTCAACATAAATACTGGAAAATAAAGCAGGTAGAATGTGAAAATTGCAGCCTTTTAGTAAAATATAATGTATAACTTCATAGCCTGTAACTAGTTTAATTTACAAAGTTGTATTATTATTTTACTAATCACAGTTTAATTTCTTTCCCATAGTTTAAGAAATAGCATGCAAAATGTAAAGTTTTACTTTTGCACTAACTGAAAGCAAATGCATTAAATTGATGAAAAATTATTAAATAATTTTATTTTTAATTATAGTGTTTTTTTGTTTGTTTCTCTAAATAAGGTACCAGTATTTTTTGCAAATTAAACAGGACATTCTTACTGGAAGGTAAGACATTTTTGTTGTGTTAAACATTAAATGCAACTTTGGTTGAGAAAAAGTTAATGGTAGGGGATTTTACCTGCAAAAATAAAAATGTATTTAATTTAAAATAAATTACTGTTTATGCAAGTAGAAGTGTTTATAATAATTATCTGTCCAGTTTGTTCATAGACTATGAAAGATTAGGCTTTTCAAAATAACTGAATTTCATATGAAATATCTAATTTTATTTATTTCTCATTTTAAAAACAAAACAAAACAGATTGCCCTGTCCTTATAATACTGCTGCTCTTTTGGCTTCCTATGCTGTTCAATGTAAGTATAATTAGTATTCATTTACATGTTAGTACTGAAATATATAAAAAGTAGTATTGATGAATTTCTAAACAGTGTAGTTTGTATGGCGTTATATTGTGATGTATGTGGACATGATGCTACTTCTCTCACAATTAAGGAAATATGGTCAGTTGGTTTTTCTCCCCCAGCCTGTTTTGCTGAATTAGAAGCGGAAAAAATACTGGTAACGCTCTCTGCTTTCCTTCTTTAATCCCGTGCAGTTAAAAAACCCCAAAACAACCCTCTTGTATTTCTCTGTATTCTGAAGTGTGGGGTTAGTTTGTTTTTTCTTGAGGATGATACTAAAGCATTTTTTAGACAAACGTTTTTAACATACCATACAGTGAGCCTCCAAGGAGGTGTGGAAAAGAGAATTCTCCTCTTATCTGGCCAAAAAGTTCAATACCCACGTCGTCAATTTTAAGTCATCCAGTGAGTAGATAAGTCCTGAAGACTGAAATTTAGTCCTCTTCCTCTCTCTCCATTTTCCTTCATAAACTTAAATTGTTCGGTGGAAAAAAAAACCCACAACAACCAAGCGACTAAGAGATTGTTCAGCACTTAGTTCTTGAAGTTTGATTGTCAGAAATTCAGTTTTATAAGCAATCCTGATATATCGATCTATATTCATGTGTTTTTCTGCTATCAAAGATACTTACATCTACATTTAGTACTATGTGTACTTTGTACATTTCAGACAAATAGTGTCCATGTTAATCTTTTCTGGGAAAAAACATATGGTAATGTTAATGTAATATTTTATGCATAGTTTTGATAAGTGTTCACCTTTTTCCAGATGAATCAATAGAGCAGTTTCTCTTAAACAAAACTCCCAAACGCCAGCTATTTGGAAATAGATATGTACTGCAAGTGCTGTCATGCCATAGGGATTTGCCTTAGAAGAGGTGAAGCGTTTGGTAATGAAGCAGGCACTATGAAGTTTATAACATTTTAAGCTTTTAAGAATGCAGTATGTTTATTTTTCATACGTTGTAGAAGTGGTGGGTATGCACAGTGCATTGTAGTTACATTTATATATGAGATCCTGCTGCCCTTAAGTTCTTCAGTGTGCAGACCTCTGTCTAATGATTTTCTGTGCATGCCTATTACTAAACTCACTCTGGGTTTAGCTCTTGGGATTCTTCATAAATGTAGATGAATAGCAGATGCAGATCTCAGACAGTCCTGTATTCTCTGTAGTGGATTTTAGCAAGGCATGCACTCTGTTATGAAACCTGGTCCTATTTTCCAATTTTTAAATTATTTAAAATAGGATCTGTTTCTGGTGATGCAAGTGGCCCCGACTTCTTTCCTACCTTCCCTTCCCTTGCTTATCTTTCTGCTCCATGAGTGCCTTCACCCCTCTTATCAATTCTTCCATGGCCCATAAAAGTTTCAGTAGGCCAGCACAGGACTCCACGTCTAGCTGGGTTGCTGTGAACTTTCCAGTTTTCACGTGTTAGGTTACTTCTCTGTCACTGTAGTTCTCTTACATGGATTGCAGATATTTAAAGGTGATTTTTTTTGGATTATAGTTAGAAAGCCTCAAAGCCTGTATTTTTAGCAAATGTTGTTTGTACGTTTTTTTTATTCCGACAATAAATGTGATTTTAATTTATTTCCTGTAATTTTAAGAAAGTGGTAGAAATTATGTAAATGCACTTTTTAGTAGTTTCAAGTGAAGTAGTTTCAATGTAGGTGTATGTATGTGTACATTTTTTCCATACACACAACTGAATGTGGAAAAAAATATTTTTCTAATGCTTCTGAATATATCTTGGTACGGTATCAGTTGATGGGTTTTGCAGATCTTAATGAAGAAATAGCAGTTGTAGGGTTAAAAATATATATATTGTATAATCACATGAAAGCCAGCAAAGGTAAAGTAAAAAAAAATTTAAAAAAACACCTTGAAGTATATTATTTAGTGCTAGCCATTATGACAGCATTTATGAATTAGTTTGTGTATTAAAAATTAAACACTTTTAAAACTTCCTTCATAAGTACCTACTCAAAGCTCTATTTAAATGGTCTCCATGGTATTCACTGAGAATGTTTATTCGAAAGGGAAAAGGGGAGTTCAAATGTCTTCTCTATTTTTGTTTGCATAGATCATAAAGTATGTGGGAGCAGACTCTTGTGAAGATACATCAGTGATAAACAATAACCTCTCTTTTTAATATTTTAGCCGAGCTGGGAGACTACAACCATTCAGAAAACTTGCCAGGCTACCTCTCAGACTATTCTTTCATCCCTAGCCAGCCTCAAGACTTTGAAAAAGAAATAGCAAAATTACATCAGCAGCACATGTAAGGATTTATAGCAGAAGATATTGACTGACTTTGTCAAATCCTGACTGCTGGTGCTGTGCTATTATGTAAAAAAATGAGTATTTTGTCTTAAAGGTTTCTGAGTTTTTTTGTTGTTTTCTTTTAAGAGTACGTTTAATGTGATTTTTTTTTTTTTTTGGTAGATTGTCTGTATAGTAAGTACCATTGATACTCTGCACAGATAGAATATCTATGACAGAATGACAGGGAAAATAAGTCAAAAAATTAATATCTTAAAGGTACACTGAAAACAGTATTTGTGTATATTACATAAGATACTAACTTAGCAGGATGTAATTTCTTTAAGAGTTTTTTTCAGTCTTTGAGTACGCTTTGAGCATAAAGGCTTTGTTTTCATGGTGCTCTCACCAATAAACAAGAGTTACTTTAGAAGTAACAAAGTCCTTTTCTTCAATATCTGTTCTTTTCTGTGTGCAAGTCTGTGACCTTTTACTAAAGAGGAAAAGGCAATGAAGCAATGGAAAATATTTTTTTTTCAGTGTGTAACATTGTGGTACTTTTTCAGTGATGGTTCCTTGGTATTTTAGAACATAAGTGCTTTTTGTTACAGTTAAATGTAACAAAATGTAAGCTATATTTACAAAAACATTTGCTTAATTCGGGCATGTTGTTGGCTTTAGAAACTGCTGAATGTTACTTTATATTTCAGTCAATGGCTTAGCAAATTCTGTTAGGTAGGGTAAAGGAATTATAATGAGTTGATGGTAATTTAAACTTTAAGGGTAAGCCTTGGAGAGAAATTGCTGTTACCAATAAAAAATGCAGGACTGCAAAAGTAATTTCCAGATTCTAGAGCTCCACAGACGTTTAAATGGTACAGTGCATTAGATATAAAATGTGTGTGTTTGCAAGCTGCCTTGTGGGTTCTTGTCAAGACTTTGTCTATGTGGAAGCACAAGGTTGTTTTCCTGTTAAAATTTTTGAATTACAGCGTGTTTATGGTGAGAAAGGAAATTCAGATGTCAGGGTGGGGGTAGAAGTAGCAAAATGAATGCAGATTTTCTGTTTGAGCTCACTAGGGAGCCTGATGTGGGAGGTTATGTTAGAATGTTTCTTCTGATTTAGCTTCTTTTTTTCAGAGGGTTGTCTCCTGCAGAAGCAGAGTTCAATTATCTCAATACAGCACGTACCTTAGAACTTTATGGAGTTGAGTTGCACTATGCAAGGGTAAGTTTGGATGAACTAGTATTGTAATGTAAAAATGGATTCCTCTGAGATTTATGGAAAAATAAATATTTATTTTTAGTAAGCCTTCCTGGCTGCTGCTTACAAGAGAAAAAAAGAAAGTAATGTTGTTTTACTAGGTGCCTAACTGTGATTTACCAATTTCAATAGCCACTGTTTCACTCTAGTGATGGTATTTCTTTGCTTAAATTTGGGCTTAGTTATATCTTTGTTATTCACGTTGAGCCTTGTTGGCCTGAACACCATGTTTTAAGTCTGTCAGCTTCGAAAAATATTTAATTTGGTTCCAATTAGAACCAAATTATAAATCATTATATAATATGAACTGTTAATGTAAGGTGAGTGTACTATAATTGGATACAGCATCAGTTTTATCAGGTAAAGCAAGTAGCTCAAGGTCTTGACTCAAATGATCTTAACCTGTCAGTAGAGTGCTACCATTTCTGCAAAGCCTCTGAATGTATTTTTTAGTAACTAAGACACCTCTGTTTTTTTTAAATATTCTTGTCCTACTCCCTAAGGCTAGAGGAACTTGCAGTAGAATTTGAAATGTACCCCACTTCACTGCTCTCTATGTCCTGCTGTTGCACACATATTGAGAGATCTATAGCAGGTGTTTGATTAAGAGTGCAAAGATATTTCAAGAAAAATGTGCTTTTTAAATATGCTTACAATATTGTTTGTTTTAGAATCTCATCTCTCTGTGTTCTGAGATTGCAATTTCCTTTCAGGTAGGAATTTAAGTTGCTGTTTGCTTTTAGTGTAGCAAACATCAAGCCAGTCTATTAGTGCTGTTATTTGTAATAAACTGCTAGAATACTCCGTGTATTTCTTCGAAGTTGGTGGAACACAGAACATCTAACTTAAGAAATTAAAATTCTGTGGTAGCTTATAAAGAACTTGCAGCAAACATTTGGGCTTGTCCTAAAGAGGAATGAATAATTTAATTCTTTCTTGTCTTATTAAAAAACATTTCCTTCCATGATAATTAAGATCTGTTTTACTATGGTGTTTGTGTATTAAGAGAGAGAGAGATGAGAATGAATATATATGAGGTTTCAAAGATATTTTTATTGTTCTTCAAGTAATTTTCTCTTTTCTTTTAAAGGATCAGAGTAACAATGAAATAATGATTGGAGTGATGTCAGGTGGAATACTGATTTTTAAGAACAGAGTACGAATTAACACCTTTCAGTGGTAAGGACAGCTGTTTAAGCTAATTTTTTTGTTTGGTATTTCAAAACATATTTTTACCACTACCAGTGTCAATAAGCTTTAAAAAGGACTGAAACTTAGTTGTAGCATATCAAGTTGAAATGATTTACCTCATGCTATGCTATGGCTAATTTTATGATGGAATTTTGTCCTGTTCTGCATGCTGTGCTGTTAAATGAGTGTGGTGCAAATTATAATGAATTTTAATACATTTTTTCTTCAGGAGTTTGTAAGTGTACTTTGTGTTTAATTAACTATATAGCCAGGTCCAGTGTTATGGTCTAATAAGTCTTTAAAGAGACAACTGAACTAAAAAATATTACCTGTAGAGTGATTGCTCTTATCTGTTTTGTCACATATAACTTAATTGCACTGAGTGTGTTAAATTTAATGTAGGTATGGCACTTGAGGATAACTGAGGTGGAGCATTCAGGATATGGTCATCTTTTCATCCATAGATAACCATTTTCATGATAAGGATCAAAAAGGTGCATTTATTGCAGAAAATGCTGTCGTTTATTTCTCCTCTTAACTAAAATAGTTTTTAGAGCTGTTCTGTAAACATGGAGTTATCATCATTAAATATGATACTCTAGTTACCAGTCATCTTAACTTGGGATCCTGTTCTTACTTATTCATATAAGAAGGGAAAAGATCCAAGAGAAATCCTGTTCTGGACTATAACTTCTATAGCGCTGTATGGAAGTGCTCTTATGTCACCTTCCCCAATGCTTTTTTTAGTTCCCTCAGAAGTAACCTTCCTTTGGTTTGCTTTGCCTGCTTGGAATCCACTTAGACAGCCTTACTACATATGTCGTTGAGTATGCTATAACAGCATTCTGAGTGGGCAAAGTCAGCCATATAAAATTATCATCATAGACATTAGTCTACCAGGCACAAAAGCTGTTCGCTCTAGAAAAATGATGAAAAGTTTTGCGTTTTCATTTGCTACTGATTTTGGATTTTCATTTGCTACTGTTATGTGTGCTTGGGCAATGCAGCTCTGGACTTTTCTAAAGTTCTTGGCTGGTCTGTCATCTTCATATAAACAGATTAAATTGATTACCACAACTGAAACTAGAAGAACTTTTCTCTGAATTCAAGCTGATACAGGCAGTTGAAATCCTTGGGGTTTTGTTGTTTTTTGTTAGCACAGGGTAAGATCCATTACCTATAATCAGTGACATGCTTTCACTTAGTAGGCTCCCTTGCAGAGACTCAAGAAGTTAATCACAGTCTTGATCTTTCCCGCAACCCAGTGAATTTCTAAGATATTCTTGTTTTCTGCGCTAAGCTTAGTCTAAAGTTTTGTTGTAGGATGTTACGTATTCTGTGGTTTACCATGTTGGGAAACAGTGTGAATGGTCACATTTTAGTAGATTTTCGAAGAGAAAGAAAAAATAAAGCTATGACATAAGTGTTATCCACAGCCAGATACAATTGAACATGGTAAACGTTTTGCTTGTAAGCATTCAAAGAAAAGTAAGCCTGAGGCAATTACGGGGCATGTAAATTTTCAGTCTCCATGGGTAGTTGGGTAAATTAAAACTGGATTTTACAATGATAAATCTGGAATTACTGTACTAGTCAGTCAGACCTGCGTTTATAATAGTGACACATTCTAAGAAATTTATCCTTCATCTGGTAAGAGTTTTGAAGTGTTAGAGCCATTTCTGGGTTAAGGCTGCTTTATAAATGCAATGCTGTAATAATCAGGAAGGTTTTAATTCAGGCTGCTTTTACTGCTGTTATTTTTGGGCAAACAGTAGTAGCAGAAATAGGTTCTATAAAACACACTGGTAAATTACTGAGTATGTACAATATAAGTCATAATTAAGCTACATGTCCATGCTGGAAGCTAAAGGTTTCTGTGAGCTCTGCTTCATATTGTTTACATGCCAGGGATGTTGACCTAAATTCTTAGTTCGGTTTTTGTGTGTGTGTAATTACCTGAACAGTTCTTTGTATTCAGCCATATCAGCTGACATCAGGGATATTGATTTCTTCCTGTGAAGACTGTAGTACCAACATAATTGGTCTTTAAAAAACCACAATGAACAACTGTCCCTGTCCCTGTCCCCTGTCCCCGCCCCCCCCCCATTCATCCTATTATGGGCTTGCTTTTGCTATGAGTAAGGATCTGAAATGTCAGTTCTCACAATATAGCTCAATAGTAGACCTATTACCTTTCCGTTTTATCCATAGTCATGCAGCTGCTCCAGTGACACTAGTACTGATACTTTTTCTTCTTGCTTCCACTTATTCTTGCTCTTGTGCAACTGGAGCTGTGTAATGTCTTCTCAGTGCTTTATGGCTATAGTGAATGTTTAGTTATCACTTTTCAGTACTCCTGAGCTGAGTTTTGAGACAAGCAAGAGGATAGACGTGCATGTATGTGGGAAGAAATAGAGGTGTAACTGTATTGCTCAGAGAAGAATCAAGTAAAATGTCTCTGCCCTCTCCCTCTTAATTTGGTATTATATCTAAATTGCATATTATAAACCTTATGATCGTGGGGAGAAACGAAACAGGAGGGAATGAGGCAAAACAAAGGAGACTGCCTTTTATCCAGTGTGTCCTAACTTGCTATTCCTGTACTGTGGGTAATTCCTCTCTTTGCCAAACTGTGCTACCAGGCACAGAGACCTGGGAATCCAGGAAGTAGATCTTGCCCTCGAAGACCAAAGAAGAGCACTGAGTACCTCAACCTCTCCTTTGTTACTAGATCACTTGTTCAGCAGTGGAGACGCGCTTTCCTTTGCCTCTCTTTTGCAGTCGATGTAACCCTGGAAAGCTTTGTTGCTTTTCGCATGCGTTGCCAGTTGCGACTGCAGTTGCACTTTGGATTTCCTAGTTCTATTCCTGAATGTCTAGGTAGTACTTCTGTGTTCCTCCTTGGTCTTCTGGTCCTGCTTCCACATCCTGTATGCTTTCATTTGTGTTTGAGCTCAGTCAGCAGTTCTGAGATAATCCAAGTTGGCCTCCTCTCATGCTTGCTTGTTTTCTAGCACGTCAAGATTGTTCTGGATTGAGAAGACTGTCCTTTAAGATTGGCCACCTCTCCTCAGTTCCTGTGCCCCAAAAGGCAGCTTCCAAGGGATTTTGCCTACCAGAGCTCTGAGCAAGCTGGAGTTCCTTCTCCTGAACTCCAGGGTGGTTTAGTCTGCTGCATCCTTCCTCACTTCCCTCAGGATATTTAGCTTCACCATCTCACAGCTGCTAGAGCCAAGTTTGTCTTTGACTACTGAATCTGGACAGTCCTTCCCTGTTTGTGAGTTGTGCTGCCAAGAGCATCCTCCTTAGCTGACCAGTCCAGAACCTGTGTCAAAGAAGTCTTGGTCGAGAAATTTGCTGGATCGCTTGTGTCCTGCCTTATCACCCTCCTGGCAAGGGTTGGGGTGGTAAAGTCCTTAGTGAGAACCAGGGCTTAATATCATGAGACTCCTTCCACATGTTTGAGTACAGTTCTCACTTTAGACTAGGACTTTTAAATATCTCTTCATTTAAAAAGATACCTCTTAGGATTTAGGATGTCTGAGATGACTGGAGACTGGAAAATCATACCAGTAAAATACTATTGATGCCTACCTGTTCTTACAGTTTTCCTTGGAGATGCACCGTTGCTGACAGTCAGAGAAAGGAACCATAAGCAGATAGGCCTTTTGCTTTGGCCGTTTATGGATATTCTTATTTAATGACTAGCAGGATATTAGCAGTGCATATGAACTCTCTCTTATCTGCTGTATTTTTTGAAAATAGCTGAGATTCAGCTTTGCTGAGTCATTTCTTTGTACTTGGAATGGTGACTCTTACGAGTTGAGTTAGACCTTATTGGCTAATGTTGCAAACGGTTCCAGGCTTAAAAGGCAGCTGACCTCGCTCTGCCCAAATTATGGGGTGAGATTAAAAAACAGTGTGTATAGCTTTCATCCTTATTCTCCTTGAGTCTGTAAATCACCAAAGGCAGTGATTTCTTTAGCAGAAGAGGGGAAAAAAAGAAAAAGAGTAAAAGGTGGTAGAATGTTTTTATAAATGGAATAATTTTGATTTATTTTCAGTTTTTTCTTGGCATGCTAAACGACAATGATAACGTTGTAGAGTGTGTGCAGTTTAGTTTTTAGAAGAGGTATATATTAAAATGTTCTTTTAATTGCCCTGTAGCCCAAAATTTTAGAAAATTAATCATAACATACTTCTGGTTAACTACAGTCTAATAAAACTTTTTTTCTGTTTTTCCACACTCAGACTGCTATAATCACTAGTGTCTATCCCATCCAGCAAATTTAGGACCCATCCCTAATTATTCTTAAGCAGTTGTTTGTCACACAAGGTGCTAAGAAAATTGCCGCATTGCCAATGGAATAATGTGATTTCAGTAGATAAGTTATAACCCCCTTTATAGTTTCTAATCCTTGAGAAACGAACTTCAATAGCAACAATTCATTAAGAATTGGGAAAAAAAAAAAGGACAAAGTTATAGCTGCTGGTTTTGTTTTTTTTTTAACTAATGGCAAAGCTAGGAAAGAAAAAAGAAATGGGAAAAGATTTAAATAAGCATAATTTAAAGGCTAATATTCACAGACTCCCTTTATGTTATTGGAGATAGAAACTTTCTCAACAAATTAGGACATCTGAGTTAGGTTTCTGCTCTGAATAATCCCCTGGAGAAAAATGTCCCAATTTGATTTAGCTAAGAAGATAATTTCTATATACAGATATCTAACTTAGGTGTCTGTTAATGTTTTGCTTCTCTTCCTTTCTAGCCTAGAAGGGTTTTTTATTCAACAAGGGGATTAATATGCAAGTAGTAATTCCAGTCACTACTGAGGTCCCTGTATATTCTTCATGAATAAGTTTATCTCAAAAGTTGTAGCACTATCTTCACTGACCTTTTTGTTTTGTTTTCTTGGTTTTGGGTTTATTGTAAATTTTGGGGTTTTTTTCTTTCTTTCTTTTGTAGCTTTCCCAAGCCAATATAATAACTTGAAGTACAGGGACCATCAGAGGCGACAGTTCAGATTAGTAAGGGTGCTCTGTGTAAACATGCTGTGTAAAATGTTGATTGTAACCCATGAAGTTTTGCTGTTTAATTTCCCACAAGTTAACTCTGTGATCTTTGAGTTTCATGAGAATTGTCAGCAAAATCTTTTTTGAGTGAGATGGCATTTGAATTTAGTGTTCTACGGTTTGCAGTATTGTATCTGTTGTTCCTTTTCAAAGTCACAGAAGTTACTGGGGTTTTTTTCTTGTTAAAATGGTAACCTTGCTTTTATTCTTGACCAAAATAATATTCCTGTATATTTAGTAAAGGATGTGCCACTATCCTAGTATTGCATTTCTTTGAAAAATTATATCATTAGATTGTGATGGAAATATGGCCTGTCTCTTCCCATTTAGCATAACTAGCATTGTAGTCACCATCCAAAATTGTCTGGAATTACTGTCAGCATCTTGTATGTTTATAGATAACCTGCAAGATGAAAAGATCTGTAGGCTGATTTTTCCCTATCGTGATATTTTAAATGTTTTTTCCTCCTCATAGTGTGATAATTTTTTGTTTTGTTTTGTTTTTTAACTTTATAAATACCAAGATCACAAGTCCTTATCTCCATGTTTGTATCTTGTCTTATCTATTTTGCTAAAACAAGTTCTGGTTATATTTAAAGACATGTAATAACATAGCGAAAGAATGTCTTTCAGGAATAAGGTGAAGTTCAATGTATGTTTTCATATTCTAAGGGATAATGAAAGCAGTTGCACAAAAGAGAACATCTGGTTGGAATGACCTGGGGATAGAATAGCTCTTTGGACTTTGGAACTGGGAAAAGATACTTAAATTAGCAACTGCTTTGGGTTTAGGATGGAAACAAATGAATTTGATAGATAACATAAATATATGGCTCATAAATTTAAAATTATACAAGCAATTTTATATAATCTTTGACATCTTGTTTTTTGTCTATGGAAATTTCATGGAAATGAAGTGAAACCTGTTCTCTCTAGAAAGTATATTTTAAGTAGGTTTCTTTAAGCCTTTAACCACGATTCAGTATACTAAATGTTTAAATATTGTGATTTTATTTTTCATTTAGGTTGAAGATTGTAAAAATTTCTTTTAAGTGCAAACAGTTTTTTATTCAACTTAGGAAAGAATTGGTGAGTACTGTTTTAAATATTATCTCAAAAAATGAGAGCAATGAAATTTCTCCATACTGCATGTCTGATTATACTGGCTTATATTATTTTGATTCTTGCCTTTATCTGCAATTAAAAGTCCAGTTTCATCAACATTCTGACTGTTTCAGTTCTCAAATGGGCCATTATAATGCTTTATAAGACCTTTTTTCATTTGATTTGCCTTATATTTTAGACACATTTAGTTTTACATTTATATGCAGGAAATGTAACTTGCTTATAAGACGAATGTTGAAAAGGTTGAAAGTAAATCAATACTAAATTTAAATTTCAGAAGAAACCAAATTAAAATTAAAGGTAATGCTTAATGCTGCTTCAATTGTATATGTGCTTGTAAGTAAATGTTTGATTAAAAGATGCTGATTTTTGTTATTCAGATTTAGTAATACAAGTTGGCTTTATTACTTATATTTAAACAGAAGAGAGAAGAATGTCCTTGCAGTTTTAAATTACATATGGTAATTTTTTATGCGTACTTCTAAATTTGTTGGGGAAAAAGTTGAAGCTTTCTGTGAAGAATGTGTATGTTTCACTGCTTGTGGTGTGTGTTTGCTACCCTGTGAAGCACCACAGGACCACTGTGTGTTTAATTCAGCAAGAAATGGATTGTTCCATGCCTCCAAGAGATTAGTCTAAACCCATCACAGATATATCACTGGGGAAGATGGAGGAATTAATTAAAAATATGACTATGTGATTAACTCATCAGATTAGTTAAAAGGTCTTGTGCAGTTCTTGCAACTGAAAGGATTTGAAAACCTGAAATGGAAAGCTACTGACCACATAAAAAAGGGATTCTAGGGAGAAATGCATCCTGAGTACTATAGGACTATTCCAGATTTAGGGACAATATGGTTGAACAAGAAAAAATATAAAGAGGAAAAACACCTGTTACATCAGATCAGGCCAATGGCTGGTGACTAGTACTAGGACTGAAAAAAGGAGTCAAACTGTGTATCTTAAAAGCAGATCCTTTAAAATGAGGCCCAGGAGTTTGCAGTTTTCACAAATGGAACTACATGACCACATGCAGACACTTCGTTGTGTATTAGTTGACAGAAGTTTGACCTGTGTGCTTGGAGCAGCATAAGTAGCTATCAGTTCAGAAGTAGGATAATGGGAGTTAGAGGATTTTGGAGTGATTATGTGTAGAAAGAAATGAACTTTGGCTATTACATGAAATAAATAGGAGTATCTGTCAACGTGAGCAGACACCATGCAATGTGAGCAGAAAAATGGTTGTGGTTAAAAAGGGGGGGGGGCGCGGCATATTGTGGTGACACAGGTAGTTCTTAATATCCTGCAGGAGCTGTAGGTTAGTTCTCAAAGGCAAACTGATCTCTGGCAGCCCAGAGGTCAAATTTTGTCTTGATACCAGTGTGAGTAACTTCCATTACAGTTGCAGAAATGTTTGTTGTATTTAGATCTGAGATGAGAATTTGTTTTTTTATTTGGAATTCAGAAATTATGAACTGCAGTTGTTTTCTAAATCAGAACCTGAGAAAAAGCTATAGTAGCAAAGTTCAGGATCTTGAAGATTGAGATACCTGGATATAAAACTGGATTGGGTACTGTACTTGAGTGTTTTCTCTATTTTCTGCAGAAAAAAAATCTGCATATAATTGAAGGTAATATAAAGACAGCTTTCTCATCTTGTTTTTTCTGTTGCTTCTCAATACTCTGCATATTGTTACTCGCACCAGAATGTCGTATATGTAACTAATGTAATTTCTTTTCTGAAAGAAGCCAACGAATTAAAAAGCCTTGTACTGTTTTCCTTTAAACTCTAAGTATCAGATGAAAACTGGCAAGAACTTAATTTTCATTCATTCCAAGTCATGAATATCTTAAGATTAAAGCTCCGATTTGGCTTCCAAAGAAGGCATACTTAAGCTAATTTTTTAATCAAAATTAATATTGAAATTGTTATTTCCAGAGTTACTTTCCCTGAGTAGACTTGTAGGATAAGATTCATCTCACCTATTTTCAGCTTCAGTTAGGTTAACAGAACATATTTTCAGTTTCATGGTAATTAGCTAACTAAAGCTAATCATTAGACTTCCTCTATAGTAACCAGACACATGCAAAGTGTGAAACATCTTGCATGCATTGGAAGTACATTTTAGGATGGATTAAGTTGCTCTCTGGTGGTATGTGCTTACTTTTGCTTTCACTCCCATTAACAATAAAGGGAGCCTAAATGGCTCTTTTTAGGCAGCAGAAACTAGGTGAAGTGACTCAGTGATTGCATATTTGGTATGTAAAATACCTCTGGTCTAGCACTTTGAGTGTTTGTTTAAAAGCACCGATTTATGATATGGCAGTGAAAACACATTCATTGTGTACTGAAGATGTTTTTCAACATTGTGTGTAAATTGTACAGCTGAGTAACCATATTTATTCGGATGCAAAGCTGAGATGCTATAGGATATTACATTAGTGGACTTGGGAGGGGAATTTTCCAGTATTTTTATTTTTTCCAAACTGGGCTACATATGCTTTTAAGTAGTCCTAAACAGATATTTTTCAAATACTGCTAATGCGTGTTGGGAGCTTTTAATGGCAACTGTCCTCAAAAGTGCAAGTCCCTTATCTTTTAATCACCTATTAAATTTATTCCCTGACTTGGCATTGCTTAGAGGCATCAACATAAGTAAAGAATTATTTGTCTGCTTTTAATAGATTATATCTGTGTTTAAATAAATCACTTAAAGGAAGTCAGATGAAGCAGTTTAATGTCAAAGTCATTTTCCACTGGTAGTGTAATATAATCTTGAATGGAAGCTTGTTGTGTATTTTGACAATTATGTAGCTGGAGCACGCATCCACTGGAGTAGATTTTCTTTTCATTGTTTCTTTATGATTTTGTGGCGGGAAAAGAATGTTATATGTATGACTTCTTCATCTGACATAAGAAGCCCCCTGAGCCATAACTTCAATGGCAGTTTTTTCACCATATTTTTGTTTATCCTGCCTGTTCCATATGCTGCTTCCCTTACATGCTTTGAAGCTGTTTGAGAATAATTCAGGAGTTTCATTTTTCTAGATGTTTCTCTAAGCTGCTTTTTTTTAGTTAGTTGCACCCTTGGCTGTTGTAATGTCAATAGTCAGCATCAAACTCTTAATGCTGTCCAGCATACTTTAGTGGTCTTGATTCTTTGACAGCCAAATAAGTTGTTCAGCATGTTCTTTTGCTCTTTTAGAGCCCAGATGTCCACTGAAAAATTACTTGAGTCTGTAACAAAACAATATCATAGGTTTTGCCCATGACCAACATCTTTTATAACGTCCATGGTACTTCAGCCAAAAGCACGGAAAATAACAGGACAGTTGTACTGCAGCCTATGAGAATGTTTTTATAGCACAAGGCTCCAGGAAGATGCTGAATGCTCTGATGCTATGGTTTCAGTGAGTGGCCAAAATTATTATTTTTTTTTTTTTTATTATAGGTTATGTATCTGAAGTTTGTGCTTTGAATTTTTTCTTCGTACTGACCTTTAGAAAGAACTGAGGCTAGAATCACAAGGTGATATGTGGGCTTATCTGCCCAAGTACATATTTGATTTTAAGTAATGCTGGCATTCATTAGATGCCTAGCTGATTGTTGCCTAATTCTGTCAGAGTTTCTGCCATTGGGTTTTTGCGTGAAGAGCAGATACTGTTGGCACCATCTGTGTTGCATTTAAGCTTCCACAGGACTTTTGTCCACTATTTGTGGAATATCTTGAGTCTCTGGGGCATCTGCTGCTTATAAAGCGTAAGTCTTTGACTCTCTCGGACATGAGGGTAGGCAATTTTTGCTTTGTTCTGGGATTCTTCTTTGTTTAGACAAAGTGAAAGAGACCCACTAGAGAAGTATTTTTTCAACCCAGTTTATCTCCTGAGCAGTGAGACATCTGCTCCGAAGTCCCTATTTGAAATCAGGCAAAGGTGGGTTTGAATGAATGTCCCCACCCAAGGTGCATGTTCAAGGGATGAGCTGTTGTATGTGAGAGAGGCACCAATATCCGTTCTGCTTTTTTTGTCCTTTTATTAAAAGGAACCACAAACATGACTTAGACTTTACTTTGCCCTATCCCTCCAGTGTTTCTTCTTGGATTCTATAGGTAGGCTGCCACATGGTGTACATTTGTAAGGTTACGATTTAAATTAACTTTACATGGTGGTATTTGGCTTACCTGTAGTTTCACACTTGGGGCCCTGAGCCTCATCACTGATATTGCATTCCAGCTGCTTCATTCTTCTCTCCCTCTGTAGCAAGCAGACTGTTTTCATCTCTCTAATAGGAACCATGGACGCAATTAGTAAGATAGCTGGATTCTCTGAAATTACTGTGACTCCCTGAGGTAGTCTTCTAACACTGTTTCAACAGACATAAAACCCTGAAATACCTGTATGTCATTGTCATACCATAGAGCATTCAGCATCTTCCTGGAGCCTTCTGCTATAAAAACATTCTCATAGGCTGCAGTATAACTGTCCTGTTATGTTCCGTGCTTTTGGCTGAAGTACCATGGACGTTATAAATGTTGCCTTGGGGTCTTAAGATGAGCCCACGTTGATTCAAGCCTACTATTTTCAGGGAAAACAGGGGCAATCTTATTATTCTAAATCTAGCTACCAGAACCAGGGCTTGCCCCCCAGAATCATCAGCAAAGATGAATTTCAATTGCCCAGCTTATGTTTGGATATTACAGAACCTGCAAGGGTGGATATGAAAAGGATGGGTGCACTTAGGAGCTAATATCTTACAGTTTTCTTTACCTTAAAGATTGATTCCTAGCTGTAATTGAGATGAAGGGTAGGGTTTGAGAATCAGTTCTCTCTGCACTGCAATGAACGCCTTAAAAGCTATGAATAGAACTATTGTTAAGCTACCTTTAAAGCTCTAACACACCAAGTTCCTGTGAAAGTGCTGTTTCGCATTACAATTAAGCTGATCTAGCTGCAGCTCCTTCTCATCATGCGATACCGATACCGGCCCCTCCTTCATGCTTCATGCCTGATCTAGTGATCAGATGGTGGCATGAGAATCAGATCTGCTCATTCTCTGGAATACAAACTAGGGGGAAAAAGCAGGATATTTTTTCCCCCCCCAAACCATAATTATAATGCTTTGAGTAACATGAAAATGCGTGATCATCAGCTCATATAACTTGTGAAATTCTCTTTTCCAACAGTGTAAAAGGCTGACAGAGCATTAAAATTTGCTACGTCATGAGAGCTTTTTGTTGGAATCTAAAATCTTAGCTCGTTTGTCCTTTACTGGATCTAGATGAGGCAGTCCATAATTTTACATAGTTGCTGTCTTGCAGAATAGTAATGTATCTTGTTTATATTATTGTACATTTACATTGTTGATAAAGCCTTTTTTAACTCAGTAGGTAATGGATTTAATTTCTGTTACCTTGTTAGTGACTTTTAATTTTTAAGTACTTCTGTTATGTCTAGAAAATACAGGGAACAGTTGGCAATACTTGGAAATTAAGAAAAGAGATAGAAGTAATTTTTGTAAATTGAAGTAAAATGTCAGGTTTTAGTTTCTTGCATATAATGTCTTGAATTTCATCAATAGGTACTCAGAATTTGCTGTTTACTTTTAAAATCAATTTTATTCTTTACTTTAAATTCATCATGTGGCTGAAAGTACAGTGTGGTTCTTAGCCCTTAGTCACAACAACTTCCCAAATACAACACTGGAGGAAGAGTTGCAGGTCTACGCCTTGGTATCTCAGCAGCTCTAAAGATGAGCAGGCCAGCAAAAGCTTAATTTGGAAAAGGAGTTTACTGCTAAGTGAAAACAGTTAAGGTGTGCTAAATGTTGTGGAGGATTTAGTACTGTGAAGAGAAAGCAAAGTGCTGATTATATTTTCTGAGCTACAAAGGTTGTAATCAAGCTCCCTCAACAGGCAGAATAACTTAGCTTGCTTTGCAATTTTTCTTCTTTCCTTTACCAGGAACCTAATTAATCATTTAGAAGTAGGCACATCAGTTGCTCTTGAGATCAATACCTGTTCCCAATCTCTAATTGGCATGTGTGCATGACAATTCCTTGTCTTAACAGTAGTAGTCTTGAAACAGGGAGGCATGTTGCCTTTGAGTTCTCAAATCACAGAAATTTTTTTAATGTAGTTTGGATCCTACCTTTTGGGACCATTTTTCCCATCTAGACTTGTTTCAGTATCACTAAACAGACTGTTAACCTTTGAGCAGGCTCATTTAAAAAAAAAAAATCCTTTAAAGAAAACTTAGAGGTATTTTAAAAGGGTTTATAATACATAAAGTTAATGTAAAATTAGAGAACCACTTCAAAAAGCATAATTTAAAAAAAAAATCCAAAGCTAACAATATTTATCTTAATTTCAAAAGTAACTTGGAATAATTTTTATCTGAAATAATTTTTTCTCATTTTTAGCATGAATCTAGAGAAACATTACTGGGATTCAATATGGTGAATTACAGAGCATGTAAGAATCTGTGGAAAGCTTGTGTTGAACATCACACGTTCTTCCGTTTGGACAGACCGCTCCCCCCTCAGAAGAACTTTTTTGCGCATTATTTCACTTTGGGTTCCAAGTTCCGGTACTGGTAAGTACTGTTTTGATATAGATGGGAAAGAACATAAGAGAACAGGCAACTCATCAATAAATAAGGAATTATTTAGAATCTATATTATATTAAAAGGTGCCATAATTCAAGTAGCTTTTGAATCCTGCAAGTGTTCCCCAGGGGACCTGTTGGCCTAAGTTTCAAATGTCAGTAATTTTCTAGGATAGCTTGAATATATAATTATTGTATTATTAGTGGTTGTTATCAAGCTAGTACTCTGACATTGTCTCACAGGCTGCTTTTCTTCACCTGCTTACCTGCTGGGTGGTGTTTATCTTAAAAGTTGTCTCAGAACTTCAAAGTCTTTGACCTGGTGTTTTTGAAAACTGATGGATCTCAGATCTTGTGTGCAGCCACAGCAACATAACAGACCTAAATAAAGATCAAATAGAAATCAGTGAAAAGAAGCTTGTACAAGTAAAGCCGACTTAAGCTAGATGCATACAAATAGGAACTAGGTGAAGACAAAAAGACATACATGTTCTGCACCAAACCCAGAAGTTTAGAAAATAAGGATGACGTTAAGTCCATAACTTTTAAGGATGAACTTAACATAATAGGCAAAAAGCTTGGAGGTGCAAAGAATGACTGTGGAATAGCTATAATCCCCAAGTATAATTTCTATTCTAACGATAGAGTGGGTGGTGTTGCTTTTTAGTGTTTTATGCTTTTTATATGTATATATTAAAAAAAAAAAAATCTCAGTTCAGTAACTGAGTTAACTCTCTGCAAGTAATGCAGAATGCCGATGGTTTAAATTGTGCCTGAAGTAGAGAGTAATGGAGCTACTACTAATCATCCATCTAGAATGGCAACAGTGTCTGTGATGTACAA
Source organism: Haliaeetus leucocephalus (assembly GCF_000737465.1). Lineage (NCBI taxonomy): Eukaryota > Metazoa > Chordata > Aves > Accipitriformes > Accipitridae > Haliaeetus > Haliaeetus leucocephalus. The sequence goes on from NW_010972437.1 coordinate 21,070,285, forward strand.
AGGGAGATGATGAAAAGCTAGAAAACACAACAACAGACTATTTCTGTTACACTTGTGAATTGCATAAATGTATAAAGAGGAAAATAATTCAGTGGCTAAATTTCTATACCATCTGTTTTTTTGACCAGCATTCACAGCACCCATTTGAGAAACAGCATTCTGTGATCCTGAACAGTGTTAGAGACTTGGTTCAATGTTGCTGTAGTGAATTTGGGAGAGCTTTTTCATTTCTGTGAAGATTTTGAATTTGAATCATTGTGGTTACTATTACAGAATAGCTCTTTGATGATGACATTCAACTTATGTTAATGTAAGATGAAAAGGGAAACTGCATAAAAATGAAGAAGGTCATTAAAGTTAATGAAGCAGCCAAAAGGCTAGAATTTCTGCAAGTAGTTTGAGAGATTGTTTAGAGGCAGCATAATAGTAGTAACATGGAAGACAAGGAGAGGTTAAGGGCACTGGGCTGGTTTAATCTGGTGAAGAGGAAGCTAAGGGGGAATTCAGTAACAAGCCTAAAACTACTTCAAGGGCAGTGTCAGAGATGATGGAGCCAAACTTGTGCTGGTAATGGCAGGTGACAGAACAAGGGTTAATTAACAGCCACAGATTTCACCTTGAAGATTCTAGCTGGAGATTAGGAAAAGTTTTGGGGTTTTTTGTTTTTCTAGGAGGATAGTGCATTACTGGAACAAGTTAACCAGAGAGGTTGTGGGATCTCTATTTTTGGAGGCTTTCAAAACTTGGCTAGACAAAGCCATGGCCAGACATGACCTAGTGTTAGCAGGAGATTGGACTAGAGACTTCTAGCCAACATTTCTATGATTAAAACAAACTAATAAAATACTAAACTGCCAGAGCTAGACAGAATTATCTTGAGTTCTGAAAGAAATCAGAGACATGAAATTGTTGTACTATTAAATGTGTTACATAATCTATTATTTCCCCTGGACTAAAAGATTCTAATGCAGCAAATCTTAAAATGAGGTTGTTGATTTTTTTTTTTTTTTTTAAAAAAACCCCAAAACTTCCAGGAGGGATCAAGAAGACTACTGATGAAAAAATCTGACTTCTGTACGCTGTCCTTAGATTTTCAAAGTGGTTCTAATAGTACTCCTCACCAGATAAAGAAGTGAACTGCCAAAACATGAAGAGTTTTATTGTATATTAGCAACTGTTTAAACCAGATGGGAAATGTCCCTTCTTCACAACAAAGGGAAGTTACCACTGAAGTGATACACTTTTTTTAGTAAAAGCTGAAGTTAACTGCAGAAAGTTGCGGGGGTATGTCGCAATGAGGAGTGAGTAGGCAATAAAATGGTAGATCAAGTTCAGTGTCCAAAAATGCAAAGTAATCTACACAAGGAAAGAAAAGGGGAGGAACATCAATTATAAATAAGCTATTACTGTCTTGGAGCTTTGTATTTCTCTGAAAACATTAAATCAATTATTAGTAGCAGTTAGAGAAAGGTAAATACAATGTTAGAGTTATTGAAAAGGAATAGAGGAAAACATAGTCAGCTTACTGCTTGTCAGAGTTAAAAATTTATAATCCGAGGAAGTTAGCAGGCAGCAGGTTTGAAAAGAGAGATTTCTAGAATTGCAGCATGGCAGAGGTTGGAAGGCAGCTCTGGACACTGTGTCTAGTCCAATGCCCTGTTCAGACAGGGTCCACTATAGCAGGTTGCCTAGGACCATGTTCAGCCAGGTTTTGAATGTCTCCAAGGATGGAAACTCCACACCATCTCTGAGCAACCTGATCCAGTGTTTGACCACCTTCACAGTAAGAAAGGTTTTTTTGTTTTGTGGGGTTTTTGTTTAAGTAGGTTATCTCATATTTTAGTTTGTGCCCATTGTCTTTTGTCCTGTCTCTGGGCTCCCTTGGGAAGAGTCTGGCTTTAGTTTTTACTTACCCCTTCAGGCATTTGTACACACTCATTTGATCCTCCGAGCCTTCTCTTCCTGAGGCTGAACAGTCCCAGCTCTCTCAGCCTCTCCTCATATGTCAGATGTTCTGGACCCTTAATTGTCTTTGTGGCCCTTTGCTTGACTTCAGGGACCTTGGAACTCAACACAGGACTCCAGATGTGGTCTCACCAGCGTTGAGTAAACCTGCTTTCCAGTCAGCTGGCACTCAGCCTGTGCACGGGGTTATTTCTCCCCAGGTGTGGGTCTCTGCAAGCTCACGCTTGCAGAGCTACGATCTTATTGGCATCACGGACATGTTGCGGGACGGCTCCTATGACGAGTGTTGGAATGGAAGGATGCAGGCTCTTTAGGAAGGACAGACAGGGGAGACAAGGAGGCAGTGTCGGCCTCCATGTCAGTGAACAGCTGGAGTGCACGGAGCTCCCCCTGGGGATGGATGAGGACCGGACCGAGAGCCTGTGGGTCAGGAATAAAGCGAGGGCAGGGACAGGTGACATTATAGTGGGGGTCTGCTACAGGCCATCTGACCAGGAAGACCTGGTTACCTGGGACACGGAGTAGGCTGAGGTACTCAACGACTTTTTTGCCTCGGTTGTCGCCAGCAAGTGCTCCAGCCACACTGCCCAAATTGCAGAAGGCAAAGGCAGGGACTGGGAGAATGAAGAACCGCCCACTGTAGATGATCAGGTTCGAGACCATCTAAGGTACCTGAAGGTGCACAAGTCCATGGGACCTGATGAGATGCATCCACAGGTCCTGAGGGAACTGGCAGATGAAGTGACTAAGCCACTATTGATCATATCTGAGAAGTTGTGGCAGTCTGGGGAAGTTCCCGCTGACTGGAAAAGGAGAAACATAACCCCCATTTTTAAAAACAGAAAAAAGCAAGACCCGGGGAACTACAGGCCAGTCAGTCTCACTTCTGTGCCCAGCAAGATCATGGAGCAGATCTTCCTGGAAACTATGCTAGGGCACACGGAAAATAGGGAGGTGATTGGTGACAGTCAACATGGATTCACTAAGGGCAAATCGTGCCTGACAAATTTGGTGGCCTTCTATGATGGGCTTACAGTGTTGGTGGATAAGGAAGAGCAACAGACGTCATCTGCCTGGGTTTGTGCAAAGCATTTGACATTGTCCCGCATGACATCCTTGTCTCTAAATTGGAGAGACATGGATTTGATGGACGGACCACTCAGTGGATAAGGAATCGGCTGGATGGTCACGCTCAAAGATTGGCAGTCAACGGCTTGATGTCCGAGTGGAGACCAGTGACGAGTGGCATTCCTCAGGGGTCGGTATTGGGACCAGTGCTGTTTAACATCTTTGTCGGTGACATGTACAGTGGGATTGAGTGCACCCTCAGCAAGTCTGCCGATGACACCAAGCTGTGTGGTGCGGTCGACATGCTGGAGGGAAGGGATGCCATCCAGAGGACCTTGACAGGCTTGAGAGGTGGGCCCATGCGATCCTCATGAAGTTCAACAAGGTCAAGTGCAAGGTCCTGCACATGGGTCAGGACAATCCCAAGCAGGGTGGGCAATGAGTGGATTGAGAGCAGCCCTGCGGAGAAGGACTTGGGGTATTAGTGGATGAAAAATTGAATATGAGCCAGCAACGTGCACTTGCAGCCCAGGAAGCCAGTCGCATTCTGGGCTGCATCAAAAGAAGTGTGACCAGCAGGTTGAGGGAGGTGATTCTCCCCCTCTACTCCACTCTCATGAGACCCCACCTGCAGTACTGCGTTCAGCTCTGGGGTCCCCAACGTAAGAAGGACATGGACCTGTTGGAGCGAGTCCAGAGGAGGGCCACGAAGATGATCGCGGGCTGGAGCACCTCTCCTATGAAGACAAGCTGAGAGAGCTGGGGTTGTTCAGCCTGGAGAAGAGAAGGATCCAGGGAGACTTTATAGCAGCCTTCCAGTACCTAAAGGAGGCCTACAAGAAAGCTGGAGAGGGACTTTTTACAAGGGCATGTAGTGATAGGACAAGGGGTAGTGGCTTTAAACTGAAAGAGGGTAGATTTAGATTAGATGTAAGGAAGAAGTTCTTCACTGTGAGGGTGGTGAGACACTGGAACCACTTGCCCAGAGTAGTTGTGGATGCCCCATTCCTGGAAGTGTTCAAGGCCAGGCTGGATGGGGCTTTGAGCAACCTGGTCTGGTGGAAAGTATCCCTGCCCATGGCAGGGGGTTTGGAACTAGATGATCTTTAAGGTCCCTTCCAACCTAAACCATTCTATGATCCTATGAATTTAATGAGATTCTAGTTGGCCCATTTCTCCAGCCTTCACGCACCCAGTAGTTCTGTAATATGAATGTGAAAATAGCTAATTATTCTTTGATTTCAGTGTAAATGTCCCTGTAAGGGACAGAAAAGAGCAGAGTTTTAAGTATCAGTATCCTCTGACTCTCTGCCTTGGTCTGAATTTATAAATGGGGAAGTGGCTTCAAGAGGGAGTTCTGCTGGTATCTTGCCACCAATTCTTAACTGCTGATAGACAGTCAAAATTCTATTTTTTTTCTAAAACAGAAATTATGAAATATTATAAAGGATCTTTGATTTGACACAAGACGTCTGGTCTTACATGAAAAGTCAGCAAGTTCCAAGATCTAATCTTGGTTTTGACAACTTGCATAGAATAATACAATCCTGATGTGCTTATTATCTGATTTTTTTCATGATATTTTGCTGAACTAAGTAGCGACTAAGTTATTAGCAATTCAGGGAATAGTTTAGGAGGAGTACGGAGGAGCTGCTGTAACTTTTGATTTTGGCTATAACAGGAAAGATTATACTGTTAAGTGTTATCCAAGAAGAAAAAGGAAGAGAAGAGAAAGATTTATGTTATGCCTAAAATTAATTGGTCTTTGTTACAGTTAGAGTGTAATGGGAAAGAAGACCTACGCTTCCACCAAGTGCTTTCTGAAGTTACACTGTACTGAAGCTAGCATAGTTGTTTGAGCATGGCTGGAAATAGAATTTAGGGTTTCTTGTTGAGATGATTCAATTTTAAGCAAGAAATTGTTATCCTGAGTTTGTTGCATTTAGTGGTTTGGTTTTGTTTTGTTTTCCAGTGGGAGAACAGAGGTCCAGTCTGTGCAGTATGGTAAAGAAAGAGCAAACAAAGACAGAGTATTTGCAAGGTAAGCAACTTACATTTGTACAAGATCAGTAATTTTTCTGTTTGTATCTTTTTAGATGTTACGGGATTATTGTTTTCTGTTTGCAAAAATGTTGATGATTGCTGGTGGCTTGACTTAACTATATTAAGGAGTTTAATTTTGATGTGGATGGGTGTCTCTTTGGGGCAGCCAGAAATGGGGGAGAATCTTATGACAGAAAAGTTAATAAGGCTATTCTTTAATATTTTCTCCTTTATTTTCAGAATTCAGAATAGCCTTCAAACTGTGGTTTGTTGTGACAGGTACTAGCCCTTTTTGTGCTGTCTTTATTGCAAAGAATGGTCTCTTTAACTATTTATATTATATAGATATATATAACTATATATTTAACTATATATAAAACATTGAGTTAATGGGTGTGTTTTATCCCTGGTAATAACCTACAACTGTACACATATGTTTCCTTTAGAATAAGGTACTGTGTCTTACTTGGTAAGAACAGCTTACTATAGTCCCAATGCGGTATTTTACTATGGGAGCGAGCTGCTTCTGAAGGTATTCTGTCACAGAGTAGTTGGCTAATCACAGAATCTATTACTTAATTGTGTTTTAGACTCCTGAGGGGTTTAGTGATTACAAGAAAACAGTCAAGACATAGACTTAGTTCTTCATTCAGAAATTATGATACAGTATTCAAAAGTAGAAGTGCTGCTACATCCATTTGGCAGTCTGCTCTGATCATTAATAGAAAAAATGCTTATGGGTAGGGAGCATGCTCTGTGCTTTTTTTATGCTTACTGACATGGGGAATGTCTTTTAGCATAGTTATCCATTAACAAACTCTGGAGTTTAAATTTATGCTTGCAGACTTCTAGTAACAAGCCCAGCAACCTTTCTCAAGTACCTGCAAACACTGTTTTTCAGAGCATTGGTGAATTCTGCCTTGATTTCCACCACCCCCCACCCCCCCCTTCTTTCCCCCTGTGCAATATAATATAATTCGAGTTTTTAGCTGGCACACCATAGATACACAGCTCCATATTAGTAGGATTTGGGGGCAGAAGTGCTGTGACATGTTTGTTCAACAGGTAGATTTTATAAGACCAATTTGTTCTGTGTGCTGTAGAATTATTTTTTACTCTAATTTACTTTGGGAGTCAGGTTAGATTTTTTACTTGGGGTGACTTTTTTTAATACTCAGAAGACTCAACACGGTGACAACTGAGTTTTATTTATTTAAATGACAGTTATGAATCAGTTAAAAACTCTTTTTCTTGTTGCAATGTGAACTTGGCAATTTCCCACAAGTAAGTAGGGTGGAGGAGAGCCAATACTTGGTTTTGAGGAGTATATTTATCGTTTCAGAAACTCTTATTCAGTAGATGGCACTCTTCCCTTTGCGTCAAAACTGAACAGTTGGTGCTGGGGTCACTTGTATTTCGTAATACATGTTCTGGATAAAATTGGAAGTCATGGCTAGAACTGCTCTGATGTTTTCTCAAGTCTTTTTGGCTTTTTTTAGTTAATAAAATGCTTGGCTCTTCTGTCCTCAGTAATTTTATTTTCCACTGTTGCTTTTGGATTAAGGAATACAGCATTCATCCTCACCTTTTGAGTTGTTTAGTAATGTTGATGACTGTCTGGGGCATATATGTGGACCTCAGTGAACTGAAATTAATGATGTATTGTAACAAATACACCTTGAAAGGCTTTTAATAGATCATCTGCTTCTTTCTCTACATCTCTACATCACAGTGTGAAATTAATGCATTTTCAATTTTAAAGACTTTTACTATTTTCAAGGGTGAGAAAACTTGAAATACAAGACATTTCTGGAACATCATGTGATTGAAGAAGCTTAATCCAAGAACATTATGTTTAATTCTTTGTCTTATAAACATTTACATTTGAAGTTGAAATACTGAGTAGATGTTAGCCCTTTTGTATTCATGCAGAGGATAAATTTTGCTTTTTAAGGTTTTCCAGGTATAATGTGGGGGTTTTTTTGTTTTTTTTTGTTTTTTGTTTTTTGTTTTTTTCCTGGAACATGCCTTTCTTTTCCTCAGTGGGTCTTTCTTGGACAAAGTCATCATGTTGTTGAACAGCATGTTAAGCTGTCAAGCAGTGGGCTTGTTTCAGTTGCTTTTGAAAATTCTGCTAGGTATTGGTTGCCTTTTGCTGTGAAACCAGGAGTGTGCTGGCATTGCAGTCAGCTCTTTCTTGAGAATTAAATGGACACATAAAAAAATTTAAATAATTACTGTTGCTTTTATTATTACCACATCAGAAGATTTATTCAAGATCAGTTTAAAAAAAAAAAGGTGTTTTCAGGTTTTTATTCTAGAGCTATCCAGATTTACACTCTGTTTTCTTATTAATATTTAACTAGAAACTGCCTTATTTGAGCTAATATTGTCTAAGCAAACTTTTGAATCATTTAATTGTAAGAAAATAACACCGATAGTTACATTGAAATGTTATTTGAGTGATCTATTTGTTCTAAGTTGAGAAATGGTGATTGCCACAAGTAATGATCATCTAGCCTTTGCACACGGAGCGGAACATAGATACAGAGCACAGGACATGGAAATAAAATTTCTTAACAGCCATTTGAATAAAACAAGCAGGTATAACCTACAGTTAGTAGGCTTAGCTGTTTATCTTCAGGATTTAACTTAAAAATCAGCTGAAGTAATATTCATGGACTATTATTTTTTTCCAAATCATAAAAGCATTTAAGATTAATTTAAAAAATTGGAATCTATTTCTGTGAAGGAGATGGTTTGTAATAAATTTGATACATTTTGTAGATGTTGTTTTTTTAATCTTCATGCAGCACTAACAAGCGTATAGAAGACTCTTGCTGCAGTTGTTTAGATTTTTTTTTTATTTTTTTTTTAATCTTCATTACAGCTATTCTCTTCGCCTCATTTGTTGCAGGATATTCGCAACCCAAGAAAACCCGTAAGAATTCCTGGGAGCATAATAAAAGTGAAAGTAGATTATAAAAGTTCAATCAAGTAATGAATTGAGAGATTTCTTAAAGAGCACTGTTCCCTCTTAAGACTTCTTGCAAAATATTCTAATTCTGGTTGTGTACTGGAGCTGAGAGAGGTAGTTTATGTGCGTTGTATTATAGTGAGTGGGTATCTCGGTCATTTGTATTTGCAAACTCCCTATCATTAAGTTGCATTCTCCGTTTCAAAAAATCCAGTCTTGCTTCAACTATGCATTTATTCAGGTTAATTAAATAATTCCTCAGTTGCTTTAAATTGCATATGTCATTTGTGGTGTATCTGCAGATTTGTATACAGTTTCATTCTCTTGGTGTGAAGCAGTAGTTGCCGGTTTTGCTGAGAAATGCATTCCCTGTACTCCTTGTCAAAATACAAAGCAAGACTGTGGCTCCAGGTTATACTTATTTTTGGGACAGAAATGATTTAAAAGATTACCACCTGTATTCCCAAAGAATACCCTCTTTCTTTCCCAGCTCCTGCAAGAATTTAACACTTCAGCTGTGTGAGGGAAAACAAATTCTATCTTCAAAAGCTTTTGTGTACTGTAGCTGAGCTAATATAATTTGTCATGCTATTTTTTATTTGCATTATATAATTTCATCCCTGCTACTCGTTTTTTTGTATTTGACATAGTATCGCAACTCTTAAGACTGTTCTTGATTTTGGGGGCAGATAAAGTTTTTGGTCTCTGTCCCTACTCAGATAGATAGGACTTCTTCCAACTTTTTTAAGAATGTTTCTGCAGATACACCAAAAATTATATCTGAAAATAGTTTATGCTGTTAACTAGCAGGGCCCTTTGCTGGGGTGCAATAGAAGCATCCAGACTGAGCAGAGAAATGTGGAATTTAGGATTTCAAAGTTTATCAAAGCATTTAAAAAGATTTTTACAGCTTACTTCCCCCCTCCCATCTCCTCAGCTGCACTCTGGCATGAGAAAGTTATTTGAATATTGTAAGGAATTAGTGATACAGGAGAAACTTGCAGGAATATTTCACAACATATCTTAAATGTTAATAAAAAAATAACTTATTGTTAGATACAGAAGTGTTGGCAGGAGAGCTAGTATCAAAAAAGCCACAGCACTGAAGTTTGGTGCTGCAGTGTGGTAATTTTTTCTTTGAAATTTCTGCAAAGACAGGAAATGGAGGCAACAAACATGAGTGGGTGGGACTCTGAGGTTAGAGCTGTTAATAAAATAATTGAAACGAACCTTTGCTGATAAACACTGCAGCTGCTTATCATGGTAATAAGGTATTATTTCTGAAAGATCAGACCCTATCCACAGTAAAAGGTGAGTTTTCTTAACATTGCATTTTTTTGATGGGGAAGAAGGTGATGCTTTTCTCATTTTAGAGTTACGTTCGTTTGTTGCATAGATTGAGGAAGTTTTCAAAAATGCAGTTACAAACTATGACTTAAGATACAATGCAGTGGTTTTTTTCTGAAGCAGTCAAAAATGTAGTTTCTGGAAAAACTTTTTTCCCCTCTCTCTATCTATTTTTGTTTCTCTCTTTGTAATTTAATTTGTTTTATACAGGCAAGGATAGTGCCCTTTCACTGTTGTTGAGCATTTAACAAAAAAAACCCCCACCAACTTTCCTATACTTCACTTGTTGCTTTTTCACTGAAGGTAAATGAGGTTCAATAGCTGCCTTTACTTGTCTGTCAGAAAATACCATATCTGCAGTCCTGTATTTACCTAATTTAGCTTTGGATATATTATGTTCCTCTGCATTTTTCCCTCAGCCTGTTCTTTGGTTAGTAGAATCTACCTCTTGGCAGAGCTGACTCTTGGTGCTAATCTGGCTGCAAGCGTGCTCTCAGCAAAATCTAGCTAACGATAGCTTTGATTAATAAAAGAATAATGAACGGAAAGCATTAGACATGCATTTCAGTTCTGCTGGTTTCTTGTTGTTTTACCTGTTCACAGCTGCTCAAATTTGCTGTGTTTGTGAAGAAAAATATCTAAGTGGTTTGAGTTGCTCACATTTGAAGCATATTACAGAAATTGAAATGTTACTTTAATTGACATGATAGCAAGCTAATTACTTTTTGAATCAAATTAATACTGCTTAAATACCGTGAAGAACGCTAAGAATGGATGTGTTTTTCCTCAGGAATTAAATAATTGATATTTTCCCTGTTTTCAAATATCAATATACTATTAGATTTTTTTTCTCAGGTGGAATAAAACCTGAACAAGTAGTATTTAGAATAGCCCATCTCACTTAAGTGTCTGAAATTTGGCAGCTGTTATTCAGTAAGTCTTTAGAGCAGCAAAGCAGCATGCAGTATGTGTTCAGAACTGCTTGGGGGTGTAAAAACAAAAATAAACCCTTCACAGATTACCACTCCTTTAGTATCAAACACTGTTGACATCAATAGGACTTAAATATTTCTGTATGTGAAGATAGATTATTCAATATGACGCCTGGTTGGTTATTGTTGTAGACTTTTTTGATAATTCAAGGACAGTCTCCTTAAGCTGGTGGCTTGCATTGAGTTTTAAGTTCCGTGGGAAGCAAAAATGTATTAGCAACTAAGGTTCTCATTTTCAGAAGGTTGTAATTTGTGTGCGGGTAGTTCCTTAATTTCTCAAAGTTCCTTCTTTCTGGACTTGCACTTTCAGTAAATCAGTAAGGTGATAACAGTGAAGATAACAGTTACCATGTGTCCCAAGAACAGCAAGGGCAGAAGTTATTTTGTGATATAGGTGTATGGAGCTGGGGAAACAAATGAAGGAGTTATACCGATACAATAATATATTGTCACCTCATTGTGCAAAGCTGCAGAGTAGAAAAGTGTATAGTGATAGAATATAAAGGCAAATGGGAATGAAATTATCATGGCACAAAAGACTGATGAAATTGAGGTATCACTGGAACAAGAGAGGGTTGGGTAATGATAGAGGAGAAATTTGAACTATATAGCACCATCTAAGTAGTAGAAGTAAGGTGAAAACCCAGTAACACAAAATACACAGTACAATTAAGGATTGTTTAAAAGAATTTTTGCTGTTGGCTATAGAATTTTTGGTTGAAAACAGCAAATGACAAAAGTCTGGATATGTTCAGTCGTGGCATGACTGAACCATCCAATGTGATGCTAAGAAAAAAGCAACCACAGTTCTTGGATGATTCATTTGATGATTTCCAGTATAAAAGGGAAATATAGTATTTCATGAGAGAGTGCAAGTATGGTCTCATTTGTGCTTAAGAAATAGGTGAAAGAAACAGCAGAAGGGGATTGTAGGTATCCTGGGATGACTGGAGAATGAGAAGAAAAAGTTTCCTCGATATTGAAAAAGGGCAACAAGTAGAAAATACAACTCCTCTTGTGTAAAACTATTGGTGATAATGACCTTTAACCTGAAGGACGTTTCTGGCACAAAACCACATGAAGGTTGGTTACCCACAAAGAAGTTTAAATAGGATGTTTGCACCCGCCTTACATGTGACAAAACATGTTCTGGAAGAAAGCATGTCACCTTGATGGAAATCCCTGATGAGTAAACAAAACTCAATAGCTCTGTTGCCATGTTGATGATTACTCTACTTTCAGTTCTTCAAAGTCTTTGGGAGTTTTTTGGGGCTGATGATACCACTGCTTTATTTTTCCTGAGATGGCTAAATAGTTGTGTTACTTAGAAGGTTTTTGCTTGTTGCATTTTTGGGGGTTTTTTTTTTGTTTGGAGCTTTTTTTTTTTCTTCCATTTTTAAGTTCAGACCTCTCAATGACTGTTCTGTTTGAGTCAGGGTCTCTTTGAGGCATTAGAAATGCCTGGTGAAGTTTAGTGGGTTCCTCTTCCATCTTGCCTGTCTCCCTCCCAGCCAACAGTATTTTGTGACTGTATTTAACTGATGTTCTTGTACAAAGTACAGAAAATGAAGTACAATATATTGAGAAAACGTAGAACTGCCCATGTAAATATAGTTTTGCGTTGTTACATTCCATTTCTTCTATATAATTTAGTGTCCTATGATAGAACATCAGATAGAACATATTTGTACCTCATAATTTTTGGTTACTTATTTTACTTTCTTATTCTAGATCCCCCAGTAAACCCTTGGCACGGAAATTAATGAGTGGGATGGACTGGGAAGTAGTGAGTAGGAACTCACTGTCTGATGATAGGTTGGAAACACAGAGCCTGCCATCACGGTCTCCACCTGGAACTCCAAATCAGTAAGTAGCATTGAATCTTCTCTCCCTAGAAGTAGCTGTCTACCTGTAATGTGAGTGACCTACTTGTGTAATAAAAGGATTAGTGCATTATGGAGACAAATAACTTCACAAATTATGTGCTTTGTGGTTCTCTGGAACATTTAGCTCCAGATAAGAGAAACTATTTGGGGGTGAATTTTAGGTGCTTCTCAGTCAACCTATAAAAAGTGTAAGATGTAGCACGCTACCCTAAATTTGAGAGCTTGAGTTTTCTCAAGCACAGTTAAAACTAAATTATTCATTTGCCTAAGAAAAAAAGCCTGATAATAAAATCTGTGTGATATTTTAGAAATAATTTATTCTAGTTAATACCACTTCTTAAAACTTTGGGGAAAATTACTTAATCAGAAATCCTTGCAGATATATTCTCCTCAATTTTTCTGCATTTCCTTTCAAAGCTTACTCTTTCACATGATAGAGCTTTCTGTTTTATGTTTATAGTTAGTGAAAAATCATTCCTAATTTCTTTTGGAAAAAACCCAATTTTCTCAGTGTGCTGAAACTGGCTTAAGAATTGTTATTATCCAATTTTGTATTGCATAAACAAGAAGGTTTTAAGATTCTTTGGCATTGCAGCATATTATTCAAAAGTCTGTTGTTGTAAATATCTGTAGGACTTAAATATCTTTGTAAAAATTGTGTAATAATGATGCTTATAGCATAACGTAACTTATGCATGCATGCTTCAAAGCATTTGAAGAAAGATGCCTACGTCACTATGCTAGGTTTCAAATGGGAAAATTTTGGGTCACAGAAATGGTAAGACTCTCAGTGCAAAGCTTATGATTCTTCTAGGAGAAGATGCAGGGTATAAAATGTTCATCTTAATGAATTCAGGTTAGGGTCTACCATGAACAGAGCCAGGATTTTTCTTCTTGGGGATTCATTTTTCTTCTCATTGATTGGACTGTCAGTCCAGTAGACTGTTCATTGGACCATAATGCTTTCAGGCTTCTTTAATTAAGAAATAAAAAAGGGAAGAAAGAAAAATATTAGCCATATAGTGTTTATTAAAATAATTTTTGAACACTTTTAAAAAGAAAATTATGACATATAGCATGTTGATCAGACAACATTATTGTTTCAGTGATTTTTGAAACCTTAAATTACTTAATAAAAATACGTATATGAACATATGCTTGCACTGAGAGAAAATAATTATTTTAGCATTCGTTTGTAGTGGTGTAAGGAATGTAGATCAATAATAATATTATTTTCACATTGCACTGCTGTGCTTTCCCTCTTAGTCGCAACTCTGCCTTCACTCAAGAAGGAGCCCGGTTACGACCCTCATCAGTTGGACATTTAGTGGACCATGTAGTTCACACTTCGCCAAGTGAAGTATTTGTAAATCACAGATCTCCATCTTCCACCCAGGCTAATAGCATCATATTGGAATCATCACCGTAAGTTCTGTTGGTCATTATTACTATATGGTAGCATACAGGGCTTCTGAAGATAAGTCAGGAATCTTCACCATTAAGTGTTAGATGTTTGGGTCAGGGAGAGCCAGAAATTCTAATAAAAAGGTAGCTGTTGTTTAGGGAGTATTACTATAGGTCTTATTGAAAATTAGGTGATACAGAAGTAAAGACCTATATCTGACACATTCCTGGTGCAGGATTACAATACCTTCCCCACCCACCCGCCCAAAATGTGGGTTTGCTGTAATGTGACCATCTGTGTCTGGATGTGGAAGCGAAAGTTGTTGGTTTTTATAGAACGGAAGTACGTTGTTTTGTGATTAAAAAGTTTTTAATTCCTGTGAGTTTGGAAGTTTTGCTTTTTGTCAAGGCACAGAAGTATAACTGAGCTTTACAAATTACTTAGCCAAAATACTTTTCTAGCACCACAGCATTCTGAGGTTCCTAGTACGTTTTGTATATTGTTATAGGTTATATCTTTATTTTTTTAAGATAGTACTTTCAGGCTTTTTTTCTGTTATGCTGAATAATTGTGATGCTGTAAGTTTACTATGCTATGGTCAGCAAAATAAAAACTATTATTGTGTATTAAGTCCAGAAGGATGACAAACAAAAAAAGTTGAGTTATTAAAAGATTTGAAGTACTCAATAACTTGTGGTCAGACTACAGATTAATTGGGGGGAAAAAGGTGCACAACATAACACCTTGTTAACAGTGCCGCTGTACCTTCTTATATGTAGCTATATATGTAATGCTAAACTTGCCCTCATAATTTTGTGTAATCTTTGTTAGTAGGGAAATCATTCAAATGGTTTCAAAACCATTCGAGAACTACAAAATAGCACAAACATAATTAGATGTTTACAAACAAATTGTGTGTCTCAGAAAAAATTACTCTGGGAAGGTATTTGAACACAATTTTAGAACCTTGCTTGGACTGTGCATTCAGTTTTCACAACTGTCTGTGATTTTGGGGAGGGAAATAGAATACAAAATTTTTAAAGTTTTGTGAAATAACACAAGATGCTTTTTATGATAGGGTACAATAGTTATAATTTGCCCATCAGCTAGTTATTTAGCTTTCAGAGTTATAAAACATTAATTTGGCCTAATAATATAAAGTCCCCTTTTTGGTGGGCTTTTTTAACCTATTCATATAGCAAGGGAGTCTCAAAACTGGAACACTTGTGAATCTTTTCTCATATTAGAGTTTTGCTGTACAAAGGCCACACAGGGTCAGGTTCCTTCTGTTGCAAGGCTCCAACTGAAGTCAGTTATGAGAAACACTCACTGAATAGTAGAGGGATACAGTGAAGTAAGCACAGTTCTTAAATATTCTATTTTATTCATATGCCTTTAAGTTAAGTTGTAAAAGATGTTCCTAAGTGTTCTTGGGATTTGTTTATTTAATACCTGATTTCTGGTGTATGTTACCATAGAAAAGAGTCTTAAAAAGAGAGGAAGTGGTTTTGTAAATTAGTTATGCAACTATGGCTGTTCTTTTTCATGATTTTGCACTTTTTATGCCCTAGCAGAAAAACTATTGCTCTTCCATCACTACATTTTGGGGTTTGTTTTTGGTTTTTCCCTTGTTGGAAGCTTAAAAGTGGAATTTAATCTCCTAGTCTAGATATCTAGTGTATAAGATATTTTTAAGAATGAGGATGTTGACTGTCAAAAATACATGAACCCCATTAGGGTCTTCTGAAAGTTCCAGGTGATGTTATTGATTGGAGATTTGAGATTTATGAAAGAAAGTAGTAGTCATGAAGTTAATATTAGCAATATAATTTAAAATTATACTCTTTTAGAGTTCAAAAAGCTATTTCTTAAACAGTTTGACCTTTTGGAGTGAAAAGATTTGAGTAGTCCATCTGCTAATTTGTTGGGAACTTTTATTTATTGATCAAATTTACATATGTAAGAAAGTCAGATGGGCTAACTTGACAAGCAGTATGTTTAGTGGTCTCTTTGAGTTTGGAGTCAACGTAGCAAAAGAAATTAGTTTCAGTGCAGTTTAGAATGATATTACAGCTTAGCTAATACAACCTTTAATTCCACATTTTTTTTCTTCATCTGCATGTGCTATTCAAAACTAAATTGAGAGATTTCTGCTTGTAGTTCCCTGAGATTATTATAACCTTAAATTCCAAAAGCACATGATAAGTGTTTAGTTTAATAAATTTATGGGGGTGTGTATGAAACTTTTGCTTAATATATTAAAAGGTCAGGCCAGATATCTGTAACAAAAATACCCAAAGCTTGTCAGTGCCAGGGTTTGTGTGTTATTTTATTATTATGTAAATTGCTGAATGCAGTAACAGGGAGCTGCTTTGCCTGCAAAATAGGCTGCTTTCACTGCCATTGTCTAAGCATTCATAAGGAAATTCAAAGCTGACTGGGCAAATATAAAGCAATGAAGTTTTTGCCCAAGGCTTGATTGTTAGTTCTCACAATTCATTATGCTAATATATTACAGTACTTGCATTGCTGCTTCTAAAATGCTCATTTAAGTAACTTTTCAAGTCTTTTCTATAAGTTTGTATGTTTGGTAGGAATTTATTTGTGTTTGTTGACATGTATGTACAGACGTCTAGTCAAACATAAGATCCCATCTTTTACTTTTATCGGAATGACTTCTTTTGTGTCTCTACTTATGTTTTCTGTTCCTTTTTTATTCAGTTTAAAGCTCTCAGGAGTAATTGTTTGCAGGAAAATACATAACTATTTTTCCCTTCACTTAAAAGGCTGAATAATCTGTGCTGGCCAGACCTGAATGAACAAATACATAAGCAGTTAAAAAGCTCTGGGTGACCTTTGTAAATCAATGTCTAAATAATTTATAGCTGCCCTAAAAATTCATTTTGCAAATGTTGGCAATCATCATATTTTTCTCTTTCTCCACAAAAATGAATTTAGAAAAGCTGCTTATCCTGAAAAATAAAGTAAAAGGACGATATGCTCTTGCATTGAAAAGTGTTAAGAAATACTTTTTCTATTCCCTAGTGTGTTTTGAACATGAGATTCTTCAGACATCAGATACTGAATAATTAGTACTTTTTTGTTTTAACACCGCATGAAAAAAAAATATTTTCTGAAAGTTGAAATTAAGCAAAAACAAACAGAAAAAAATGTTGTTAGGATCTTTTCAAATGTACCATTTTCATACATCGACAAAAAAAATTGTCAATATTTTGTTTTCCAAGAAAATTGACAAAACTTTTTAAAACCAAATAGAAAACGTGTGGTTTTTTGAAGTGTTCTAGTTCCCATTCAGTGTTCATGCTTTTTGAAAGAGGTTCATCCTTTATTTGAAATCACTGTAGACAACTGTGGTCTGATTTTTTTGTTTGTATTTGAAAACATGTATGTGGGATCTGCCTTACTTTAATTGCATAGAAACAAATTATACAGTATGGAATTTGATGCGTGCCTTAGGTTTTCCAACTTGCAGCAACTTGAAATGTTATGCTGTCTCATAATGGGAGTCTTACCCTGCTAACAGTTTACTGTGGCTAGACCGATTAAATACAGTAGGACTACTCACGTGGTTTTACCTGTGCTTTTTAGAGGGTTGTTATGCTATGAGTTACTGCTACAGCTTGGTGATAACAAAAGGGGCAGTATCTTCTTTCTGGCTTCTGGGAGTGTACTTCCTTCTCCTTGTGGTGGTCGACCCTGTAATGAATCAGTTCACCTTGTTGAACCAGCAGAGAGCTACCTGGGCTTGTCCAAAAAGTCAGTGTATCTTTGCTTGCTTGGTAAACTGCTTTAGCCAAGGGAGGAGCATTGGAGTGCTTCGAGTAAAGGGGCCATGGGTGTGGGTGAAAGAAAGAACCAAGGCACCCGTTTTTAGTGGTAGTGTTGTCTTCAGATTTAGCTATAACCTGTAACTTCATTCTTGGTGGTTTTTGGATTTGCCACTAGTATCAGTGGGCTGTTGTCATAAGTCGTTAAATTACTTAATAATACCTTTTAAAGTGGCTCATGGGGAGGAAGGCATGTATCTTTGCTGGTATTTAGAAACTGACATTCAAACTAGAGCTAATGGGAACTATGTGGTGCTAACTGCCCTTTTTGGCCTCTAAAAATGTTCTTCTTAATTCTTAAATATAAAGCCATATAATGAAAGATGAGTCTTGTATTTATGTAATACAAATTATACAGTTACACTTTTATTCCAAAAGGACTAGTAAAAATTATCCATATTATACATAAACAAAGAGAACATTTTTATTAATCTACAGTAGAGTGCTTGCAGATCTAAAACAGAAATAGAACTTTCTGCTGTTTAATCTTCAGTAATGGCATTATAACTCAGCTAAAAAAATGCAGGTGACTAATGCCATTTTTACAAATGTTTCAAAACTGCGCATGTTTCAAAAGGGAATATGTTCAAGATGGGGGGGATATCAAAACTCTCTTGAAATGTACACATATACTTTTAAATTGAAAAATTAAAATTTAACACCATAATCTCCAATGGGCTTTTCAAATAAATGCAGGGAGACAGTTGAGTTGTCTTCAACTTGCACTCCTCTGTTTTTAGATCAGAAGCCAAAAACTAGTGTGGGAGCACTTTATTATGCTGCTTGGGTCTGTTTTTAAGATTTAAATTGCAGACATTAATTTCAGATGCAAACTAATTGATTTTCTTACTGAGGAAAAGCTATTAAGTGACAACTATTTTAGAAATAATTTTTTAGCAAGAGTGCAGAGTGTAAGTACAGTGAATTTTATAATATTCCAATATAAAGTGGGTTAAGAGTGCTAAAACCATTTAAAAAAAAAAAAAGTAACGTGTAAAAGGTGAACTTACTGGTTCTGTGTACAGTTGCTTGTCAAGAAAAAAGAAGCAACATGTCCAAACATACACTTCCAATATATTCCACCACAGTACATTTTTGAGATTCTAAAAATACATACAGATATTCATCTGTCAAACTCTTTGAGTTTCTTCTAGTATTTTCAGTGTATTTTGAACTCTGAAAGAACTGTCAATGTCTCATGATCGTTCCACTTTGCACTTCTATTTTGGTATTTAGATCTCAAGAGACTCCTATAGATGGGCAGCCTCCTGCATTACCACCCAAACAATTTAAAAAGAACAGTTGGAACCAAATTCATCATTCACACTCACAGCAAGAACTGGATAACCATATTAATGAAACATTTGATGTTCCTGCATCACCTGAAAAATCCACAGTAAGTTTTTGCATCCAGTTTAACCATTCTGCTTTTTATTGGAATGATAGTCCTACTTTTCATGAGCTTGGTTCTGAAGCATTTCACAGAGTTGTTGTGTTTGTGCATACATTGCAGCATTTCCACTACACATACTGTCTCTTTGCTAGTTCCCATTATTTTTTCTACCTGCTGGAGTAGTCCTTTGTCAGTTGTCATCAAATGACTACATTGGGATGGATACGCAAACATTTTGAACATTAGCTTTTCAGCCCATGCAGAAATTTCTAACTAACCTCTTCTTTGAGAAGTCATTTACCATCAGTTTTAAAGAAGACATTGCAGGCACTACCACTGGTGTTTAATCTAGTTTTTATCAAAAAGCTGAAACTACAGGTGCCTACCAGCTTTTAGAGCAGTTTTGTCAGGAGAAGCTTCTTGAATCTGTGGTTGCATTTCTCATCAGAATTTCCAAGAAAGAGACTCTACCAAGACCTGTGACAATGAATGTAAAAATCTGAGCAAAAGTTCTTTTTCCACACTTAAGCATGTGCTAGATGAGTAATCTAGTCAGTTGATTATTGTCTGACTGAGGTGAGATCTCACCGACCATTTTTGTGATTGTTGTCCTTCCAGAAGTTTTCAAATGGTTCTTAGTTTTATACTGATGTGGGAAAAGTAACATTTTGCAGGATGGGAAAACTGTTTAACATCCAGATGTAGCAAATACTGTATAAACAGTTTTGCCAGCCTCAGACGTTCAAAATTATGAGTCAGCTCCCAAAATTGATATTTTAGAAATGCCTTTGGTTTATTTTTATTTGCATTCTGAACTCTAAGCCTAGGGTGTTCTCTCAGGCCTCGTTACAAAATTAAGATTCCCATAAAAACCATATTTAATTTCATAGCTGGGGTTTTAATAAAACAAGTGGCAGTGAAACTTGTAAATTTATGAGCATTTTGGGAATGTTGTAAAAAATTTTGCTTTAATTAAATAACGAAACAGAATTTTTAACAGCTTTGTCTTCTGTCAGTGCTTACCTGAGTCATATTAAAGTACTGTTCTGTTTTGAAAGATAACACTACTTTATTCATCAAGTTTTTCTGCTCTGTATTCAGTTATCTTTACCAAATTGACAAAAATAACTTTCAGTTGTTTTTTTAACTCCTTTTAGTTCTGCAAAACCAACACAGCTGTGTGGGAATGAGATTCTTTTTTCTCTGCATTATCAGTGTGATTGTTTGCTGTGGTCCAATGGTCCACATTTATGCAGAATACAGCAGTACACTGTTGTAATTGAAGATCTAATGTGGTCTGCTGATGGCTTTTTATTTGGGGTATTAGAGAAGAAGGAACACAGCATGACTCTGAAATTTTGTGAAACAGTAAATTTACGATTTGGAATATGTTTTTTTCCAAAGTTGCTTTTCTGACCAGAATGCACTTTTGGGTTCCTGTGCCGCTAAAGTCTTTTCTGCTGCTCCATCTCAAATATTTTAAGGAAAACCCCTCACCATTTTGACTTCATTTAACTATTCAGTTTCCTTCATCTACTGTACGTATGGAGAGTCTATTTAGAAAGGTAGTAGGACAGGTATGGGAATGACAACTTTTTACTCCATCTGCAATCCTTAAGTATCCAGTCTGAGTATGTCCAGAAGTATTTGAAAACAGGTGTGGCCAGGAGTCCCCTCAGTCGAACAGGTTAATGATGATATACAGTGCTCCTTCAGGTTTTTCATTAAAAATTGCTGCTCAAAATAGCCTCTTAAAGCCGGAAATTATTATTCCCTTATTGTCTGTGTATGCAATGGCACAGAAGTTGCCAAATGCTGCAGGTGAGCACTTGGTTGTTGTTCATTCTGCCCAGGAACCTGAGTCTGGTTTCCGGTGCCAGTGAACATAGGTTAAAATGATTTGCATATGATCAGGCCTCCTAAGCGCCCTTCCTTCTCATTAACGTATCTTACACTGTTACTTTCCTCTCCTTCCCCAAATTTTTCATCTTTTCATTACTGTGAATGTGTTCAGGGGTGTTTGTTTTTTTTTAACCAAGAGCTTAAAACACCTGGAATTGAGTTAACTTTTTATGAGCCAAGTTGAGCAGACTTCTTTTACCTATTGAACCTGCAGGTTTTGAACTTTCTTACATATAGAAATGTTTGCTTTAATAAGTTTTTTTTGTTTTCTTCCTTTCTGAATAATATAAGGCTTATGCTTTGGCTGTAATTGGCAACGTTGAAAACTTCCTTGAAACAAATTTCTTTAATAATACTTTGCATCCTCACCATAGAAACTATAGAAATACCAGCTGATGTTCAGTCTGTGAAATAAATATTGATGGGAACAAACTAAAAATCACTTCAGTGGCACTAAGTTGATTTTTCCAGATTAAAAAGTATCTAGTATTCCCCAGTTTATTGGTAGTTCCTTTAACAGTGGTGTTGTGATCTGAATGAAATCAGAAAGAAAGCAGCTAAAATTGTCAGAGCTTGATCACTGTAGAGCATGCGTCACACCTTATACTCCACTACATTGGAAATGGAATAGGGGATATGGAACAAAGATTTTGTTGCCAAACTTGTCCTTGCTTACTACTGTCATATTGCTGTTAATAGAATCAAAAGTATACCTTCAGTTACTTTATTTTTCATCATATTACATTCTTACTGCAGACGTTTCACTGTGGTCTTAATTAAAAAAAATTTAAGGAGTTTCCATTTAGTAAACTGTTTTTCTTAAGACTGCTTGAAGCCAATTAGTCTTTTCTAATACTGTTTCTTACTTTGAGCTTGCTTTGACAGAGCACACTTTTAACTTAGTTATGTCCAAGGCTTTTAAATGTACAATTTTTCCCTTCTATGCAAAACTCAAGATGTTTGCACTATTACTTGATGTTTTCTCAAGTGTCCAGGAGCAATTACTTGATGAGGAAAATGCAAAATTATTACATACAATATCCTCAAAGTCTGTCTATGAACAACATGTACGTTAATATAATATAATTTTTGTTTACTAGCCCAATGGTGGTGTCCCCCATGACAATCTTGTTATGATCAGAATGAAACCAGATGAAAATGGAAGGTTTGGCTTCAATGTAAAGGTAACAGTACATCTATTCCCTTCATGTCTATTAAGATTCTTTTCTGACATTTGTGATTTATTACTAATTTAATTTTTTTTTAAAGGGTGGATATGATCAGAAGATGCCAGTAATAGTGTCCAGGGTAGCTCCAGGAACCCCTGTAAGTTATCAAAACAAAAAACCAAACTTGGTAGCAATATCTACGTATCTTGAAGTATGTATTCAAAACTAAATTATTTCATAGTCGCCTATGAAAATTAGTTTGTGCCATATCATTATCATAACAAAGCAAATTATGCGCAGTAAGAATTTGATGGGGCTACATAACATATTTTTAAAAGTTCTTCAATCCTCGAAAATATTTTTTTCTTACTGAAACAATGTTTAATTCCTGAAAATTACAGGGAGTTACAGATGTTCAGTTGTTCAGTATGTACTGTTTCTTGAGCTGTGTCATCCTAAAAATACATTTACGTTACTTACTTTATTAATTTTTTTTAATAGGCATTCATATAATTTCACATAAATTATATATAGAAAGAGTCTTTTAGTATGTTAAAAATAACTAAAATACCAAATCTCTCTTATTTTAGTGACAGATGTAGCTGAGTAAAGCCAAGATTTAGATTAAAATCAGACATCATGAATCATTCATCAGGTCTGATTGTCTGTTGTTACTGGTGTTTAGTGACTATCAAAAGTGTCTTCAAACTAGGCACAATATTTTGTCACTTGATTGCCAAAAATACTGACCTGGTATTCAGCTGACTGGAGTCAGTTCTGTTTATACCTTTTAGAGTAGACTGAACCGTTTATTTGCTAACATTTAAGAAGTACAGCTTTCTCTTTTTTTTTTCTCTTTACAATTTGAAAATATTAAAATGTTTGCCAAGACCATTGTTCTTGTCCCTGTTAATTATTATCTCTGAAATATTTAGTAACATAAATAATTTTGGCTGAATACTTTAAACACCCACTCTCCAAGGAGAAGATATTTGGTGATGGCATGTGCTCTTTTTTTTCTGCAACAATGTTTAGACTATGATTATAATTTTTATTACCTTATTCCTCTCTCTGGGAGTACTGGGATTTGTGCATTGTCTTCGGTCCTCATCTTACTCTTGTCATTACAGTTGCGATATTTCACACCTGAAGCATTTAAGTCTGTGAAATTGATTTGGACAAAGCTTTGCCATGTTACTCCCTTCCCTTCAAAGATAAGAACATCCTGCTTTTTAATTACCTATACAAAATGTGATTCAAACAGAGGAGCTTTCTACTTCAACTAGAGGAGTGGAGTAACAGCTGCCGAAAGACATGTTACAATGACAGTCACCTCCCAGCTGCAAATTGATTTGTTCATGTGAATGGCACTGTCTTATGTATTGTGTAACACTTTAAATTTAGCATTTGAATATAATGCAGCAACCATAGCAACTAGGCTGTTAGGATTTAAGTCCTGGAGTATAGTTATTTTAAGTTGCTATTTTAAGGTGAGAAATTGGAAATGGCTCGTTTTACAGATTGATTGATTGATTTTTCACCTTGCAGGCTGATCTCTGTGTCCCTCGTTTGAATGAAGGGGACCAGGTTGTACTGATTAATGGCAGGGATATAGCAGAACATACCCATGATCAAGTTGTTATGTTTATTAAAGCTAGCTGTGAGAGACACTCAGGGGAACTTGTGCTCCTAGTTCGACCCAATGGTGAGTGATTTGTACATAAAAATAAATAAATAAATAAATCCACACCTTGCTTTCATTTTCTAACCTCCATTTTGTGTCCTGAGATGGAATGCTTAACATCTTTGTAATAAGAAAGAACTCCTTCCTTGAAAAGAAATTGCAACAACACAATGTATTGTATAAACCTTGATCAATCCCATACTCTAAGGAGCTGTGCATAACTAAGTGTTGAAAATTAATAGGAAAGTCAAAGATCAAATATTTATAACAGAGAGCTAATTTAAATTTTGCTCTCACTGTCATTGATAAAAATGTCCAGAAAGCTGTATGGATATTGAATGCATTTTCTGAGGTTGCTGTTATTCCTTTAAGGAAAATAAAAACCAAACACAGACAAATAAAAAACCCTCTCCAAACACCCAGTGTTTGGATGACTTTGGATGTCGATATATGCAAAATCCTTCCGTATGTTTTTAAAACAACCCAGAACGACTGGTAACATTTCTACTTGAGGAGGCTTAATAGAAGAAAGTGCTAAAAATGCAGTCTAAATAACAGCTTGGGCAATATATTCATGAAATGCACTGTTGTAGCATTGCCAGCAGATGGTCACTGGACTTAATTCTGCTGCACATCCTAATTATGATACAGTTGCAGAGGAAAAAGCAAAATGAAAAATAATGATGTTTAATCAGAATAATTGAAATTGCTTTAGGAGAGTACCTCAGCCACCTCATGAACAATTTTTCCTTTATTCACTTACTTGCACTCCCTACTTGTGCTATCATTCGGTGTGTAAGTTCTCTTGCAGCTTTTGTGTGCTTACTTTCTTTTTCAGATAAAATTGTTAGCTTTGTTTAGAAATTTACTAAAACAGTTACCCCTTGTGTGTTGATTATCTTTGTATTCTGGATAAAAACATTTGACTTGTAGAAGTGAGGAATTGCCAGTTTCCTCCTTCATGGTCATGGGATATCATTTAAAAACAGGCTCTCAAACAGCATATGTCTCTGTTACGTATACTAGAAGATGCATATTATTTTTCAGTTTATTTATAGACAGGGCACACATAACAGCATTGATAGCATATAGACATATTAATGCTATTTTCTCAGGTGGTCTGCACATATTGCCCTAATTACTGAAGCCTAAAATCAGTTCAAAGTGAACTGATAGTAAAAATGTAAATGCAACTATAATGACTTCAGAGGCATGATGTGAGAATCTGAGATTAGGGAGTTACAGCAGACAAGGTAGGGTATAACATGAGTTTTGATCAAAATTTTAGCAGTCAGTGATGTGCTTTCACTTAAAATTACTATTAAACCAAAAAAAATAGTTTTGCCATAGGTTATAATGATCAGTAGAGGCTACTTGCCCTTGCTGATGGGGACTAAAATCAGTGTGTTAATAAATGTGGATTTTTCTACAGGAGAATCACCTTTTTTGCTGTTTTAAATAAATGACTTAGAGCTAACTTTACTTGACAAGCATCATATTCAGTCAGAGCATTCATGCCTTTATTTGTTATAGCTGTCTATGATGTTGTGGAAGAGAAGCTGGAGAGCGAGCCTGACTTCCAGTACATCCCTGAGAAATCTCCACTTGATGGTGTCCATCAAGATGATAATGCTCTGAGGGAATCCATGATTCAGCTAGCAGAAGGGCTTATCACTGGAACTGTTTTGGCTCAGTTTGATGTGAGTACTGTGTTGCCTGTAGCTGTGAGCAAGTTCCAAGTCTTTGGGGATAGTAATTATTTTAAGCAGAGCAGATTTCAGTTAAATTTCAGTAGAGTCAGCATCTTTTAGCAAAACAGTTGTCTTACACTCTCAAAAGAAAAATAACAAAAAAAATCCAATCCTGTATTGTATGTCCAAACTTATGGCATAGAATAATCCTAATAATAGTTTTTAGTGTTGTTTGTTATAAATAGCTTTATTGATTACTTACAGCTTTTTGTAGTTATCAGGGACGTATGCTAATAAAATACTTTCATAGAGATGAAGACTGAAAAATGTATACCAAGATATGTGTTCTGTACTGGGACCTTCATTCCATATCGAAGTTACTGTAGAAACTGAATGACAGCTGAGCTGTCACCATTTTATGGACAATCTCAATGGGGGAAGGTAAAGTTACCAATGGAAAATACAACCCTAATCTTAAGGGTTACAGCCCCTATCTTCAGGGTTAACGTACAAATGTCTTTTATAAATAGTTGATTTTTTTTATGACATTTCAAGACAATGGTGCGCTTCCTGTGGAGTCCTAAGCTGCTGATAGCTATAGTCTTTCTTTAGCACTAGCTTGTGCCTGGATGATATTCCATCTTTAATGCATGAGATCAAGTGACTTAAAGCAGGAAGCAGTAGGTTTGTAGAACACAGCAGTGTGAATTCTGTGAATTCCTCACCAGATGGAGACCTAGCATTATGTATTACAACATATATTTATAAAATATATTTATATACTATTCTTTAAAAACTTTGGTAAAATTTACTTTAATATATAGAAAGAAAATATTTTCTCAAAGTGATTTAAAATCCCTTCTTAACCATACATTTTTAGTCTCCCAAACAGGTTCAATATTTAAAAATTTTTAAAGCGCTTTTTATTGAACCTGGATTATTTCACTGATACTGTTTGCAGCACAAGGGTTGTGGCAGCACGTGGCTAAGGCACGAGAAGGCGGGAACCTCTCAAAGGAGATTTTGTGCTGGAAAAGCATGAGGTAGCCCAGGCTTTGCCCTACAGTTATTGAAATACAGAAGGACATAGGATCATAAAATGGTTTGGGTTGGAAGGGACCTGAAAGATCATCTAGTTCCAACCCCCCTTCCACTAGACCAGGTTGCACTTTAAAGCCCTGTCTAAAAAGAAAAAAAAGTGCAACAACTGCAATGTAGGTAGATGCCTATATGTACACAACACAATCTGCTTGCCCCAAATGACTGTGTGGAATGTCAGTATCGGTCAATTCCTGTACCAGTATACAATACTGACTTTTCTCTAATAAGATCAGTGGTCTTATGGAAGCTTGAAATTTAATGTTCACTTTGTCTTTAAACAAATTGTGATGACGTCTTGATTATTTTCAGTGATCCCACAGCATAACTAAATTTGTAGTGCTTTCTTTTGAAAAGCATTTTTGTGTGTGTTGAAGCTACCATTGCTCAGTAGTTTATGATCTAAAAAGTGCCTCTAGACAAATAATATACTAACGGGTCTTTTGGATCTATTATGATCTGACCATGGGTTTTGTCTTTTAGCAATTGTATAGGAAAAAGCCTGGAATGACAATGTCTTGTGCCAGATTACCTCAAAACATTTCCAAAAATAGATACAGAGACATTTCGCCTTGTAAGTATGTGCGTTTGTATATGTGTTCTAGAAGTATTTACTGTGGTTAGTAAATAAGTAACATCTTTCTAAATTTTTTTTCAGATGATGCTACACGGGTTATTTTAAAAAGTAATGAAGATTACATCAATGCAAATTATATAAATGTGAGTAGTATTTTTCAAAAGAGCTTCTGACATTAAGTAATTTTGCAGTTTTTCAATGGAGAAGTTGATTTAAAAAATATAACATTTTCATAAATCTAGTTCAGACTAGAATGGCTGATAAACCTGTAGTCAGATGATTTGAAATTTACTGTAGATCTACTTATTTGCTAATGCTTTGTGACAGGTATTTTTGTAAATGAAACCCAAGAAAAAGAAAGAACACTAAGAGAAGCTATCCCTCTACCAGAAGAATTAATTCTTCTTTTCTGATTACTAATGTGGCAGTAGTGTTGAACATCAATAAAGCTTTATCCGGCAGCACTTTCTTTTACATCTTTTTTCTTTTCATTGTTAGTAACAACAAAATTACAGCTACTTACTTTTCCTCTCAGGAAAAAAAAAACAGAGATGAAATTAAATTCCAAGATCAGTATTTTAAACGCTGGTGTCAGAAACCCAAAGAGCATGAAATGTTTGAATTATTTGCCAATTTATTTGCCATTATTTGGTCTATAATTTCTTTTTTCAACCATTGATCTTGGTTATGGCAACTACGTAACTGTTAGTTAATACATGAAGTGTACTTAGATCTTTGTAACAATTTTGCATGTGAAACACTTTGAAGAATTTTTAACTGTGCCAATCCATATTTACTAACTTATATTAAATAGAATTAATATAATTGATGCTTTTTAATGTGCTGGTTACTAAACACTAAATGTCTGATCTCTGACTCACATTTGCTGTAAGAATTAAAATAATTATTTTGTCTTCTCTTAGATGGAAATCCCTTCTTCCACAATAATAAACCAGTACATTGCTTGTCAAGGTCCATTACCGAACACTTGTCCTGATTTTTGGCAGATGACTTGGGAACAAGGCTCATCTATGGTTGTAATGTTAACGACTCAAGTTGAACGAGGCAGAGTAAGTAGAAGATTTCCTTAAATACTACTTGCATAATGTTCTAAAAATCTGTTGGTGATTAGCCTTTAAAAGATTAGAGGAATATGCTATTATGACATACAATATGACAAGGGGTAGTAGTTTGAAACCAAAAAAGGGTAGATTTAGACTAGATATAAGGAAGAAATTTTTTACAATGAGGGTGGTGAAACACTGGAACAGGTTGCCCAGAGAGGTGGTAGGTGCCTCATCCCTGGAAACATTCAAGGTCAAGTTGGAAGGGGCTCTGAGCAACCTGATCTAGATGAAGATGTCCCTGCTCATTGCAGGGGGGCTGGACTAGATGACCTTTAAAGCTCCCTTCCAACCCAAACTGTTCTATGATTTTATGACTTTTTTTTGTACGGGCAGTGCATTCCTAGTACTGCTGCAATGATGACTCTTACATTTTAAACCTTCTGATATTGTTAAATTTTGTTCAGTTCTGAAATACATTGAAGACTTCACCTATTTCTTAAAATATTTTTAGGATTCTTTGATTCTTTACTGTAAAGTAAAAAGCAACTAGAATTTACCTTTGTAGCATTTTTTCTCTAAACTTTAAATGAAGGAACTCCAAGAAGTTTCATCAGTTTTTGTAGATATTTCTTTGATATGTAGAAAAAGTATTTTTTTAAGGCAGCCTAACACAGCTTTGTAGTGTTAAGATCCCATGCCTGGATGGCTGTCTTTAAGAGAATCCTTGATAAGCTTGAAATCTAAAATTTTTCATTAAATGTTCTTCTGTGGCTATAAACATTTATTTAATCATATGAAAGAATCATTGTCCTTTAAGTTGTTTCCATACAAAAATGTGTAAAAATAGAGTACTAGTAATAAAGTAATTAGAGTTATAAATTACTGAAAATAATTGTGTATGGTGCTGTAAAAGGCCTCAGGTGTACTTTGTGGTTTGTTTGGTTTTGGTTTTTGGGGTTTTTTTTAAGGTATAGTTTCTCCTTAACAGCTTTGTTTATTATGCAGCTTTGTCCTTTGGAGACAGGCAAAACAATCAAATCTGGTCATATACACAGTGTAATTCCAGTGTTACTGGGTTTGTAGTCTGGAGCATTCACAGTAGCACTGGCTGGTTGAATGTGTGGACAGAAATGATAGTCTGGAATAATAGTTTAGTGGAAT
This sequence comes from Haliaeetus leucocephalus, assembly GCF_000737465.1. Lineage (NCBI taxonomy): Eukaryota > Metazoa > Chordata > Aves > Accipitriformes > Accipitridae > Haliaeetus > Haliaeetus leucocephalus. The sequence continues at coordinate 21,099,558 of NW_010972437.1, forward strand.
TTCTCCGCATTCAGGATTTCTTTTGAAGATGGATTTATAGTAGGTTGTGGATGTTCTGATCAACTCAGACTGTAGTTCAGCTATACAGCTGTACGTATTCTAGCTTTTTAATAACCATATATTTGCTAGAAGGTCAGGCCTCTAAATATAATTAAAATAATTGAAGGGGAGTTGCAGCATTTTTAAACCATTTTCCAGTGACTCAATGTTAGCATGATGCTGCCTGCTGCCAAATAAACATGATTAGAGGGAATTTCAGTACAAGTGCCCTTTTAATTTGAGTTTTCTTTGCAGATCTGCTAAGAACAGACTTGCAATAGCAGTTCTCTGAGGTTCCCCCACCCTTTCAATAATGATATTTGTGGAGTTCTTTGGAGAGCTGCTTAATAATGAAATAAAAGGACTTATCTGTCTTATACCCATAGGCAGACTCCCTGCTCTAAAGCTGATCATGAGGCTACTGACATCACTATCCCACTGCATGCCGGGATGTCTCAGTGGAGCAGGAAGTCTGCAAATCTGGCTGCTCTTAAAGAATCGCCAGGTGGGTTGGAAAAACAAAAGTACACTTGAGCTGAAATGACCTCTGTAATTAGGCGTTTAAGCAATATACCTGAAAATCTTGGTGTTTGAACTTCTCATTTACATTTGATGACTTTATCAAGAGTCTTTGAAGTCCACCATCTGCATTCCCCTAATTTTCTGCATTAGTTTAGCAACTTTTTGTTGCTTATCGCATTTTTTTTTCATTTGTTCTTTTCCCATATGAATATGCTTTGAGAAGATTAGATTAGGATTTTAGAGGTCAGAAATGTTTATAAAGCAGCATCTTTGTCACTCAAGTGTTAAGATGGAGTATTTATAGATACGTTTGGGTTTTTTTAAATTGTAATGAAAGTTAAAGGCATCCATCTTTAGTTAAACTAAGCTCAAGGGCTGGTGCATGTGTCGTCTTGACAAGAGAACCAGGAAATCTCTGCGATACCTTATTTTATAAACAATAATTAGGTAACACAGTCTATTTGGTAAGTAAATTAATAGTGATTACAAAATGATCAAAATAGTCTGTAATGAATAAAGGTGTAAGGAGCTAGAGAGAGTGGAAATAATACTCTGTGAATTTAAACGCAGGCATCTTTAAAAATGTGTTGACCTTAGGTTAAATGCCATCAGTACTGGCCAGAGCCATCAGGAAGCTCATCATATGGGAATTTCCAGATTACCTGCCATTCAGAAGAAGGAAATCCTGCTTATGTCTTTCGAGAAATGACATTGACTAATCTGGAGGTAAAATCATAATATCTATTTTTAGGTATTAATCTGTGGAATGCTCACAGACTAGCTAAAACTTACTTAATCAGTCTTTCTTTTCAACTTGATGGCATGTCCACATAAATAGAACTGTTTATTTCTAGAAGCCTTTAGAAAACTACTCATATTGCCATGCACTTACCTAGTATAAATTCTGCTCTTAGAATGATAACAAACCTTTTTCTAGCAGAACATCACAAAGATTCAGTTACCATAATCATATTAATTGATTTTAATTCACATAAAAGATGTATTATTTGTCTTAAAAGTCTTTACTGGTGTCTTTCATGCCCTGGCCAAAGAAAGAGAGTAATTAAAGAAGTTTAGAAACTTGTTATTTCCTTGATGTTTTCAAAACGAGAGAGGTGTCTCTTTTTTGTTCTTTTGTTCTTTCATTATTGCAACTGAAAATCTGTCTTTGTAGAGGCAAACAGTTCTCAATAATTCCATCTTGGACAATATGTGCAAGTAGATGGAACATAAATCCTGCTGAGAGAGATATGAATTGGAATTGGCAACTACATGTAAATAAGGACCTTCTTGAACACGCATTGCATGATTTTCAGGGCATGTGTAGTTTTCAGAACCTCCCCAGCTAGCATTTCAATCTCAGAAATGTTTGGAAATTACTATCTGGAATTTAGTTCCTGTACTCATTTCTCACTGTTTGTGTTACCAGATGAGGTCAGTTTTATAGAGCTGGTTTTTAGTCAGCTTGCAGTTAAAATCCCTTCCCTGTGTCATGTTTTAGACAATTGCTCGTTTGTTATCAGCAGTGGAACCTCTGTAAATGATTCTGTGCCTAAAGGTTACTTAAAGTGTGATAACTCCTGTTCTTTGAAATGCGGCTTTTACATTGATTGTACGGCCTGTCCCCTCCGCTAACCAGAGGCGGACTACGTTTGTGATATTAGAGCAAGGGGCAGGAAGGAGTGGGAAACGAAGTCATTTTGCATCTTCTGTATAGTATGCTTAAGAGGTGCAGATAAAGCCAAAACAATGCTGCTGTTCACAAGGGGCCTGAAGGAAAGCTTTTATGTCTGAAAGTCGTGCTTCTCCCCACCCTGCCCCAGTTCTGTCATTTGATCTAGTAAGATAGTACCTCTTTCTGTTAAATTTGTTTTGCTAAAAATTGGACCACCTTCTTGTACATCTAGCATTTAGATAGATCATTGGTATCCTTGAACTGCTTTGTTATTACATGGCGTGTAATTTTTTTAGCCTGTTGGAGATGTAAACATTTGTGGATTGCCCTTTTTGTTTTTAAGAAAAAAAAAGTAATTATAAAATCCAGGATGAGCAATGATTAACACTAATAAAATGCTGCTACTTGCCTGAAGCCACTTTTATTACGGGTACTAGTTTCTGTAAATGTACCATTGATTTTTTTTATTATTATTACTGCCTTTTTTTTTTTTTCATGGGACCTGAATTACCCTTGAATAAACTTTGTGTTTCATGATTAGAAAGAGGAGAGCCGCCAACTAACCCAAATCCAGTATATAGCATGGCCTGATCATGGGGTTCCTGATGATTCCAGCGATTTCCTGGATTTTGTGTGTCTTGTGCGAAAGAAGAGGGCTGGCAGAGAAGAACCTGTTGTTGTTCATTGCAGGTATCCATTTTTTTTTCCAACTTAAGTCATCAAAGTGAACTTATTTATCATTGAATAGCTTTTCTGTGTTTTGTTGCTGAAATAAACATTGAATTGTATCTGCTTTGGGGATGACAGGAGAACTCAACGTTTATATTAATTACTTAAAATTGTAATCACGTTTCAATAAGCAAAATTTTGAGTATCTACATGAATTGATCTGTGCAGAGGTTTTGTCGTTTTGGGGGTTTTTGTTTTGTTTACAGTTTAAATGCTTGTGCTAACAGTCTATATAATAATTCAGGGAAATGGCAAAAGAACTTAGGAACCTTTTCCTTATGGTGACTATTCTACAAAGCTCCAGAATAGCTGTGTAAATAATCCATAGCAGGAAACATGGGTGGCTTATGCAATGATCAAATAAAAGACACTTTCTCTCAAGTCTGCAGTCTTAAGCTACATGATATTTTGATACATACATTAAGATGACACATTTTTCTCAACAATTCACTTCTGTCATGAATTAAGTGAACTCTGTTACTCGGATTTTTATGTACACATGAAATGTGTTTTTTTGTTTTTCTTGTGCAATAGTTTTTAATAGCATTCTACATTCCTATAGTAAATTTCAAAATCTTAATCCTTTAAAATATCTAATTAGTAAACTATAATAATGCATAATATGAAATGTCTTCAAATAAACATGTGCTATACCAATTCTTGGTGAGCGGTTCTGTGAATAAAATTTGATCTCTAAATTCCTGAATACTTCGCAGTCAGTGTTCCTGAGTCAGGTGTGCATCGTTCCTGTTTCAGAGAGAAGCTGAGAGGTTTAAGGGATAAAATAAATTTAAAGACTAGCAAAGTAGACAGTAAAGAAGATGAAAGAAAAATGTTTTCTCTTTTTAACACTTTGTGTATAAGAAATTGTATATAATTGGTTTTACTTTCTCTTCTGCTTTATGCTGGTCAGGATGAATCTTGTTAACTAGGAAAAGCAGTACCAGAATGCCACTGTCTTGAATTATATTGTTCCTCAACTTCCATTATTGATACACTTTTGGTTGATACAGTTGTGAACAAATAGTGAAAATATCAGCCAAATACAACTTTTACAATATAAAGTGTGCAAGTCTGCAGAGACACTGGAACAACAACTTTGGAGACTATGAACGGTTTTATTCATCTCAATGCGGAATCTATTCAGCTCCACACTGATAATTTCAATACCAACATCTGTACCAGTTTTATGTTTCACAGAAGAAAAGAGAAGGAATATCAGAGTTCAACATAATTTACTTAATTGGCCTGTTAGGAAGTATAACCATATTCCACTAGTGAGTCAAGCTGAAGGAGCCCAGGTGTTCCTCCATATGTTGTGCACACTATTTTTAACATCTGTTCAGTATAATAGGACAAGGCATTAGTGCAACAAAACGGTGAAACTTGTTTTCAGAACTAAGCCACCAGCTTTGGTGTGGGGGATCCAACCAGCAGACTTTTCTTTTGTACAATAGTAGTTTAAAAACAAAACCAAAAAAAGCAGAGAGATTGTAAAGCAACAAAAAACCCTTAAGAAATTGGAAAGGTTTTTGTTATGTTGGACTACTTAAAACACTAGTTTCCAAGCTTGTGTTCATGTGTTTGTTTTTATTTTTACAAGGCTCCTACTTGTTTAGTTGAACAGTTTCTGACTTTTGTTCCAGGTGAAATGGTGAGCCACCCATCCTGTGCCCTTCATGATTTTCATGTCCTGTCTCAGTGTTCCCCTCCATCAGTCAATGATTTCTTTTTCCAAGCTACAGAGTCCTAGCCTACCTGATATGTACTATATGGAAACTATCACACTTCCCATTGTTGTGTTGCTCTTCTCTGAATCTTTTGAAGTTGTAAAATGAGTCATTAGGTTCTTTGACAGATACGGTTCCTGCCTGGATTTCATAAAGCATTCTGCATGTAACTTCTATATGTATAAATTCTAGAAATATAAAATGTTATTGAATAGTTTTATATAACCAGCACATTTACATCTTGTCATAAAATTCTCATGACATCACTGAAATATATAGTAGCTTTAATGCCACCTTCTGGGCAAAGATTTAAAGTAGTAGTTTGGCCAGACTTAATTTGAAGTTATGCTTCAAAATCAGAACAATTAAGTTTCAAAGTTTGGAATGTTTATATTAACTAATTTGGAAGAAAACACTTTCATTTTTTGACTGAAATACTAGTTGTATGAGCTGAGATAATGCTGACATTTGAAAATGTGGATTTGATCCTGTATTCAGATATGGAGAAACATTGGTTTTCCGTTTCAAAAGTGCAACATAATTTTCTTGAACGTGGAAAATTTGAATTTGAAGCTGATTATCAAGTTCAAGGTTAAATATTCAGTCTTTGAGGATTACTACTTGTGGAAAAATGTATGTATATGTAAAACAATGCAGATAAATCTTTAGATTGGTTTTATTTTTAAGCAAAAGATGATTCATGTAAGCTCTCAACAATTTTGCCATTCTGAGACATATATGTTGTGGTTCGTTCTTGTCTTGAAAGGGATTGCTATTATGTATTCCTTTTCAATCTACACAAGTTAGATCTCTTGTACTATTTAATACTAAGAAAATTATCATTATTTTCATCCTCCAAAGGCTTCTAGTAATTGTTCTATTCCTTATTCTGAAATATGGAGCTATGGATCACTTCAAGAACATAAACATGGTTTTATCAAATCAGCCCATCATTCCAGTAATGGTCAAATTGACACAAAGTGCACAGTGTATGCTAGGTATCTCTGTGTTTTGTTATCATCTAGATATTAGTATGGTTTATAATATGATCTGAATAAATATCTGTTTGTAAATTCTGCTCAAATGAATGGCTGGGTTAGGACAGTCCCTCTTCAAAGGACTGACAATTCTGCACTGATTGTTTTTTGCTCTGGTCAGGCAGGATGGAGTCTTCCAATGACATAGACACAATCTGTCTAACCCCTGCCCTAATAGTATGGGAATCATAACGATCAGTCATGAGAATCCTTGAGAAGGAGGATCTTTAAGTATGAACTATATTCCAGACACTTTGTTTCATTTTCCATTTTGGGATTTTTGTTGTTTTTTTCAGTGCTGGAATTGGACGGACAGGGGTTCTTATCACTATGGAGACAGCTATGTGTCTCATTGAGTGCAATCAGCCTGTTTATCCATTAGATATTGTAAGAACCATGAGAGATCAAAGAGCCATGATGATCCAAACACCTGTGAGTATCATACTTGCTGTTCTGTGTTGCAGAAGAATAATTTCCTATTATCTAGTAATATCATTAGATGGATTTTTAATATACTAGCTGTTGATCATAGTGCAGAGAGGTCACCTTTACCCAGTGTAGCTGTAGCCTTGGCTTCAGGCAGGAATAAATTGCTAAGGCTGTTGGAAAGGAGCAATTCTTCAAATTTCTACAAAGAAAACTTGGAAAAAGCAGCATCTGTTTCAGGGATACCTGGCAATTAATGTCAAAAAGAGCCAGTTTTCAGTAGTGTAAAAATTACCCAGTGGAGAAGGCAGGAGCCTTATTCCAGGTGTTAAGAATGGGAGTAGTATAAAAGGTAAACACAGAAAGATCCAAGACATGCAAGAAGAACCTTCAGTGATGCAATTCATTGATTTTATGTTGCCTTAGTTATAATGAAAACAAGCCTTAACTCTGCCCTGTAGTGACTCAATTAAAGGGAAGTAAACAGAGAAATAATATTTTTTTAAAAACAGTGTAATTAAATCTGATGTGAGATATATCAAAGTAATTTTAAGTGTATTTAGTCTAAAAAAAAGTAACCTGCTACCAGGATTCTTTTGGTGCTCTCTTCACATTTGATGTATCTTAAGATGCTAGAATTTTTCCTGGATCTATAATGTTTGGGGGTTTTTGAGATAACTGCAGTGTTGCTTTAATGTATTATACTTCAGAATTGTAGAAGTTTTAGAACAGATTTAGAAACTTTTTATTTGTATCAGTCAGGTGTTTTGTGTATCTCTGAGAGCAGTTTATGTTTACATTTTTAGAAAATACCTAAAAAGGGTCACAATCTTGAGTTGTGTTGTCTTTCAAAAAAAAAAAAAAAAGGCTCAGAGTCTTGGTTGTTCCAAGCTTTGACCGGTTCCAGGTTTTTTGGTTTTTTGAATCAGTGATCAGTTGTATAGTTTTACTCATAGTATACAGCATTTAAAGAGAAAGTATTTTGACGGATAAAAGGCATTAGATCCAGTATCAAATCTCTCCCACAGTTACCTGAAGGTAGTTCTCATTGTAGTAATTTTAATGTCCCTACTGCTGTGCCTCTAACCAAGTTTGAATAAACTTTTTGTGTTCTTCAGAGAGTATTCAGACTGACAAAAAGTATATATGGGCCTCTATTTTTAGGTCAACTATCATTCAGTGCAGCTGTCCAGTATTCATGTTCCACTAAAAAAAAGTTATATTATTTAGCTAGCACAGGAAGGATGAGGAAGATGATGATACATGAAAAATAATAAAGGATGGCTCTTGCTGTTTTTGATGACTATACAGTATGAATAGTATATCTCTCTAGCATACATAGAGGGGAAGAGAGTTTTATTAGTAAAGGTAGGAGGTGCAGTGGTAAGTGTTTTAACTATATTTTTTCATGGCATGTGCTAAATACCTTCTGGTCTTCTCATTTTTCTTAGAGAAACCAGAATTTTCAAGCTTCATTGAAACGCAGGAGTTTACTGCATCAGAAGGAGAAGGGATAATAGAAGACTTGAAGTGTTGGGTTTTTTTTTTTTTTTAAGATTTCATAAACACTAGCTATTATAATTTCTCCTTTGGCACGCTCTTCCTGTTCATGTGTATCTTAAAAGATTCACGCAGTGTCCACAAGATGGCCCTATGCATGGGTGCCTGCTGTGTGTACTGTATGAGGAGAGTTCAGAGTCTCCTTCAGGGAGCACTGGAAGAAAAATAAGTATTTTACACAAATAGGTATAAATTTAACTATTTTAATATACATGCAACAATACAGTAAATAATGATTCTATTACTAAATCTGTTACTGTGCCCATTTAAGATCTGACATCACTAATTACTGCATAGAGAGGGATATTGCATGACACTGAAAAGGCAGGCATGCTGGCTTTCTGACCAGCATATTACATCATTATGCAGTATTCAGTGTTAGTTGTGATGCTTTACAAAACAGTGATTTTGCTTCATTTTATTTTCATTATATTCTAATTTGATTATTGTTGGGTTTTTTAACTACTGTTTGTTTAAAACAAAATATTAATGGCCTCTATGAATGCAGGTGCTAGAATTGAATACATTGCAGAGTTAGACATTATATAATTTTAAGAAATTGGAGTTCTGGCTTTTTAAAACATGAAACAATTTTCTTTTTTTTATCAAATTCTGAGAGGAAGGTGCCAGTAACATGCCAGAATTAATGCAAGTCCTTTGAAATTATAGCTTCTAAATCCAAGTGCATGGAAACCTCAGGTCAGTGAAACTTTAGCAATGAAATGAAGAGCAGAAAATTACTAAATAGGTGATGTTGTAATAATAGTACAGGTTTTGTGGGTATGACTTTTGGTATATATTTCAAAGTGCTGTTCATCCCATTATTCTGTTGTGAAACAAGATGTTCTAATATAAAGTTCCTGTTGTTTTGCATTTCCTAAACTAACTTTGAAGCACAGTTCTTGGCCTGTCAAGAGAATGGGATGGGGCTATCTTAGAGGCTTTTTCTGCTTCCAAATGGCATGGTTCAATTACCGAATCTGCTTTCCTTTTCAGAGTCAATACAGATTTGTATGTGAAGCTATTTTGAAGGTATATGAAGAAGGATTTATTAAACCTTTACAAGCATCACTGCATAAGTAAAGAGCAAAAAACCTAGGATATCAATTGAGGAATCCTGTCCTCTATAATGAACTGGCAGCATTCTTTGTGCCGTAATACTGCTTGCAGGAAATGATAGTGAAGTACAGCAAAGAATTGACAAAGGACTTTGAAAACTTCAGCACTGTTGCACTTTACGTTGAAACAAAATCAGTCTCTGAAACTCTTCTAACCTTCATCCGTTTGAAGACTTTATTTTCATGCTTTGCTCCAAACAAACCATAAACTGAAAGAACTAATTGTGTTCAGGGTAATCTACGATATTTCATGGTAGTGCCATATACTGCGCTTCTGGTTGAATTGCTACAAACAAGGCTTGGAATTATTTCACTCTGTTTTACACCCATGTCTCTTAAAATGAAAAACAAATGAAAAAATACACTAAGCCATGGTCTTTTTCCAGTGCTAGGTTTATTTACTATGTACAGACTCTCACTGTTTTGTTTTTTACAACATTAGCAATATTGCCGATACTAGATAGATACACACTGCCTACTGATGCAGCACACTTTGTCCTACACCCTTACTAGAGACCAGCTGGTTGTTAGAGGAAAGCTGGCGTCTGTGTTAACCCAGCAGTAGCTGCATAGTGCCCACTTACCAGCATCTTGTACAAAATAATAACAATAAAAAATTAAAAAAAAAAAATAAACAGCATTTCTTTGACACAGCTTGTGTGTCATACACTGGTGTATTCTGATTCGTGTGACTTAAGATTACGTGATGGGAACTAGTGCATGCATTATGTCTTAACCCCTTAAGTGCCTTGAGACTTACAGCGTACATCCAGTGAAAGGCACTCATGATTCTGCGGGGGTGGTATTGTCCTGTCATATTTATCTTAACGGGTTCAGATTTTAAAAACGGCCCTTGGTGCTTGGAATGTGTTACCGCAAGGGGTCATGGAAATACCATTCCCTCTTTCCTTATACAAGTACCTGCGTGCTACTCCCGGTAGCAAAAGCACCTCTGCCAACTTAATGAATGAGCATTGTATGCTGCTGTGTTGTAATTATGTGAAAAATCTGACACATTCCTTCTAACTAGTAACTTACTAGCAGCTTACTATGAAATGCTGGTAGGTCATTAGAAGCTGATACTTTGTTTTATCCTTTTATTGACAATAGCTGTCTTACTCGATTAGAACATTAACTCTTTAATAGCACTGATAATGAAGTTGAACTTACAGTCAGATGTGATTTAATTCCATTATCTGCGAACAAATTACTTTTTAAGTCCTCATAGTTGATTTCAAGCCATGTTCGTACAGGTCTGCCTTTTTTTAATTATTATTTTTGTTTGGGTGGGGGAAAGGGAGGAGAACAGTATGAAGTTGTCCCAGAACTTTATTTTAATTCCATGATGACTCCGGTCACCTTCTGTTTTGCTTGTGCAAAAATTGTTCCAGTTGGTATGGGTTGCTTCTTATTTAAGTAGGTAGAAGATTTGTAAGAAATGTCTGTCTGATACAGTATCTGAGCTCATTCTAAAGATACATAAATGTCCCAGTTTTTTAATATTTTTCCAGTATAGGAGAAACCAAGTCAGAAGTAAGGTATCCAGTGTAATATACTGTAAGAAAAAAAATCAGTCACTTCTTTGACTGCTCTGTGACAACATAACTTTATGCCCTCTATTTAAAAGTTTTAATTTATTGTATTGGTTTCCTGAAAATGTTTATCCAGTAAATTTTGTTGTAAGCTATATAGAGCATAGAATTAAAATGGAAAGTTCTACGCTAAATAATTTTTAACTATTGAAGAATTATATTATATAATATACTGTGTTCTATGGACATTTGAAAGAGATCAGCTATGAACTATTAAGTGAAAAGGGATTCAGGCAAAGTGAAATCCTGGCTTGTGACTTAGTAATAAATGTGAACCACAATGCCAAATGGAAGATAGAGTTTTAAATATTTTTAGAAAGCAAAATAATATTAGGTGGCCTGTGGCCCTGTTACTTATATTTCTAGATTTGATGTTTAAATCAATATTATCCCTCAGTGAAAAATGAATCTTACAAGAATCTCTGGATCTGATAAACTGAAAAAAGAGTAATAAGGTAGCTTTAATCTCAGTTTTATTTTAAGCCATTTGCAACAAGAAAATTCTTTGTTAGGAAAGTATAAGCTTTAACTTACATGTGAGACAAGATTATTAGCTGAGATGCTGGCTAGTTGGAAGGTTATTTTAAACTCAGCACTTAATGTCTAAAAATTAAAATAATTCATCCATTATATTGAAATAAATTTTCTTCGTAGCCAATTTGTAAATTAAAATAGCATTTACCCTTTTTTTCTGAGGGAAATCAGAAATGGGGTTTATACGAACATTATATAGTGTTGGTATGTCACATATTTAAATATTATGTAAAGTTGCCAAAGCAGTTTGAGTTCAAAAGACCCATTTATACCACAATTAAGTGTGGGATATTTCTTGGTCATCTGTCATTACTGTTTTGATTACAAACACAGGCAAGAATAATAGGTCTCTTCAAAATCTTCCTCTGCACTGACTTAAGCTGATCTATATTGTATTAACTAGTTGCACTGGGAAAAAAATTGGAACAAAGTAACTATTCTTAGAAAATTGGCCATCAGTGTCTCAGTGGCTTTTTGGCTTCTCCAAAGCCAGGGTAGTGGTAACCAAAAACTGATTGGGAAGGAGAATAGCATTGAAGCCTTTCTGCACAATAAGTCATTCGTTCCAATATTTCTACCTGTTGTGGTATAAATGGCCTTTAAAATATTTTTATATGGCCAAAAAAAAGTAAAACTGCTAAGTATTTTACTTTGGGTTATGAAGATCTGTATCATCCTTAAGACTTTTTTAAAGAAGTTTTTGTATGTTTCATGCTGTACAAAACATGAATGTATCTTTCGGACATAATGACCTATAGACCTATACGTGATTGGTGTTATGACTGTTGGATTTTATGAATAATTATTTTCATACCATTTGATTAGGAAAAATGTTGGGCGGGTGTGAGAAAGAGTATGTTTGTAACACTTCCATGATACAAATCCAGTTTAAAAAAAAAAGTTCTCATTGTAAATAAGAGCAATATTATGACAATTTTGTGCCAATGTATAATGTTAGGACTTGTGTTTTCCTTTTAGGTTCAGATTGAAAACTACCACTACCATCTCTTTTTTTCAAAGTGGATTTGAAGGGGGTTTTTCAGTAGAAAGACACGGGGCTCTAGCAGGGGCTTTGAGTGTTTTGGGGGCATTTTTTATTTTTGCTAAATATGAAATAAGATGCAGGTATTATTTTAATAAACTACCTACAGATTGTCAGCCAATCCACTTTGAGAAATACTGCTTTAGATATACCAGGTAACTGAGAGCTGAAGAATTCATTTATCCTGAATTTGGAAGCATTTGGTATTTTAAATAACTTGCAAATCTTAAGCAGTAAAATACTGCTTTTATGCATTTCATTTTTATATTTTCTCTCCCAGTTATGAAAAAGAGAAAGCCTGATTTTTTTTTCTCACTACATTTAATGCTAGCTGACAGTTCTTCCACATTTCTCTGTTAAATCTTAAAAGCTTATGTCCCATATAGATAAAGCAATAACACTTCTTCTAGAATATCTGATTACAGTCTGGCACACCATCTATTAGAGAAAGGGTGAGAAAGCAGTTGGGAGATTAAGGAACATGAGGAGTTTGTTATGGAACCCGTGTAGCCGTCAACTTCCCATGGAGACCTTCCAAAAAAGCTTCCTGCTGCCCGTGGAAGGGCCAAAACGCAGTGGACCTGCTGCGGTTGCACTGCCCAAGGAGATGGGAAGTAGGGGAAGTCTGGCATAGAGATGCTGGCGCTCCAGGTATGCTGTGGAGCTGAATTATGTGATATTTTTATGCTTCTGCAGTGTGTGTGCAGGTGTGTGGGCGATGTTTGATGGCTCAGGGAATTAGCATGAGCATGAAAAACTCTATAGATCCACCAATTTCCAAGTGAAAGCAGGTTGTCCAGTACGTGTGCTGTAGTGTTGACTGTAGAGCCACTCTGCAGGCGATCTTCAAGACCCTCAGCCCTGAGGATAAAGGGAGGGATTGGGTTATGGTCCAAATTAAAATTTTGCATATTTGGACTTCCACAAAGTACAGGAATGGTGCCCTCTAATGTCATTTGTAGTCTTTCTGTAGCTCAAATCTTAGGTCCCTGGTTGGCTGGGTGTATTTGCTAATTTAAGTACCCACCTTTTGTCTTGAGACTGGAAAAGCCCTTTTGCTTTGCTACTTTTAGTGCTAGGATCCAATATCAAAATCTGGTAAAAACATATTCATTGATTAGACGTGGATCTTGCATGAAGTTGCAGGGATTATAATTAGTGGTGATTGGGAAGCTGTTGTGAGGAGAAAATGGTTTGTTTGTTTCAGTGTAACTGTTCTGTCCAGTCTCTGTTATCCCACTGCAGTTATAAATGGAAACTGATTTTTTTTTTTTTTTTTGGTTTAGTAGTCTGCAAAGGAGGCCAGTTTATTATCACTGGATTTTACCTCTGTGCTGGCTGCTACCACGGCTGTGCATCTTTTCAGTTTGTAGGGCTTCTCCAGCTACAGGTTTTTAACTGGTACATAAGCTGTAAACTCAGGCTGTTGGCTTTGGCATGTTTTGCTTGTTGAGAGCTCAATGGTAAAAATTTGAGATAAATCACTTTTTAAAGAAATGCTGAAATTTTCAATTAAAAAAATTTGGACTTTTTGATTTCTTTGAACCAGTAGCCTCATTTAAAAAAAGAAAATTGCCAGTAAAATATCTATCATTCTAGTCTGCTATAGCATGAACTATGGTTTCACAGACTGGCTGACAGTTTGTTGGTTGTGTTATTTCGTATTTAGCAAGCTTACACATTTTAAAGGATAATTTTTTTCAAAGTGTTTTGATGTTTGAATAGTAGCACTTTATCTCATGCTTACTACTGACTGAACTATTGGGCAAAATAAATTGGGTTTGGAGAGAGATGCTTAATGGGTTTCTGTACAGAGATGATTTGGATTACACCCTGGTACGAATGCTTTCTGTTGTTCCAACCATTTCTGGTTTATTGTTCATGTGTTTCTGAGGGACTTGCAAAAAATAGAATTATTAATAACTTATTAATATCTATCATCTCAATTTTCCTGTCTTAAAAAGAATACAAAGCTTGCATTTGGGAAAAAAAAAAGGAAAAAAAAAAAGGTGCAAATAGAAACTACAGGGTACTTGTAAATTTATCTCTGTGATCTCTCTCGGCTAGCTGCAAATTAGCTATGTTTACTGTAAATGTTTCTGCTAAGCATTAATTTTAACATTAGATCAATTACCTGGAAATCAGTATTTTTTTTTTTTTACTTAACTTATTTGAATTTTGATAACTAAAGATAATGCACAACAAAGTTTAAAGAAGTTGTCACCCTTTTACTCCTAGGCCAGGGGCCTAAGACATGAGTGAAAGGGTAAAACAGTTTACATTAAGCTGTTGTTTTCTTTAACTAGAATATATCCACAAAGACTAGACTGTAAACAATCCAGTGCAATTATCTCAGTACATTGGGGCACCACAGTAACAACCCATAATAATCTTACAGGAAAATTAAGGTAAGAAAATAAAGGTTTTATTTTATCCAGTGTATCCAGATTTGTTTTCCATTTGGTTTGGTTCATTTACCAGTGATCCCATTTTAACCAGTCAATTTGGCAGGGCTGTTTGTGTAAGGTGTGGGCTTATTTCTGTAACAGGTGCTATACTATGTGTAAATACAAAGGGAAGAACTTTTAGATCATTATTAACAATCAGATGGTGGCAATATTTTTTGCTAGTTACTACTGGTAATTAATTTGCATTTCTAGCCGTGGCTTTCTGTTGTCAAATTTTGTCTCAGTTTCATACTGCTGAATGATGGACTGCAAGTGTGAAGTAAATCATCTCGGAGTTGAATAGCTCTTTTGTTGTTTAGACTAACTCTTGTTTATCTTTATTAATGTTGGGGGGGATGGGAAGGTTCTTCTCATAAGTAGACTTTTGCCTATAAATTTGTTTAAAAGCACATGAGGGGGAGAAAAAAATACAAAAAAAAAAAAAAACCAGAACAAACAAAACCTAAACGCAACATCTTGGCTAAAGAGCCAGGGTGGTTGATTGAAAATGATGGAAACTTGAAATTGGTCAACACTGGACAATATGAAGATAAATTCAGCTTTTGTCACTGCAGCTACTGTATGCTTTAAAGGGCCTTATGTATTTGTCCTCATTTTGATAAAATGAAATTTCTTGCCATTAAAATGATAGACTAACTTCTACCGAAAACCAGCAGTTCCCAGGATAAATATGCTAATTAACATTTAACAAGTCTTGTTTTAGTCTTAAGTAAAATTTCTTTCTATTACGTGAAAAAATGCTGTTATGCATATTTTGTGGATATATTTAATTTGAGTTGACAAATAGTTGTCTAGGTACAGACTTGAAAATATATATAGTTTACTTGTGGATCTTAATTGTTTAATTGCAAAATAAAGATGTGCTTTAGTAATTTAATTTTTTTTTGTGATTTTCTTGCTACTGTACACAGTTTTGCTATGCTACTTCTATACGCTTCTGATGCCAGGTAATGTTCATCTTATGTTTTACTTTTTGACAGTGTACGCCATAAGTACAGCGCTATGGATTTAGCACTAGAAGAGGATGCTAAATTATCAGGAATTAAATTGCTTGGCTACAGAAACGGCATGACAGTATCAGCCAAAGTTTTTTACCTGAAAATACACACTGCAGTTTTTGCTCTAATGGAAGAATAACTCTTTATTTATCTTTTATACCATGAGTGTTTTGTAGACAGTGTTCAATAGGTATTATAGTCTGACTACAAAACAGGGCATGAGGAATACCGATGTGAAGAACAAAAATTCCAGATGGAAGCTTGCGATGCCAAAATGTGAGGGGATGTTCAAAGCAAAAGTAGGAAAAGATGGTGAAAGGACTTAAGAGGCAAGACAAAAATCTCAGGAGGGGTAAGAGTCTCAGAAACGAGAGACCCATATGTTCTTAATGTGACTGATTAATGTAATGATTAATGACTTCAAAGTGAGGACAAGGTGTTTGGATTGGAAGTACAAAAAGATAAACTACTGGGAAAGCATTCAAGGAGAGAAACATAAGTAAGAAGAAGTATTAAGTAGGAAGAGATTTGTTTAAACTGGAATAGGAAGACTGGATAGAAGACAAGTTGCCGATAACCACAGTTGCGTGTGCATATATTTGGACTGTATCTGAGTAGCAAATACTGAGGAAGGAGTAGACTGTAATTACAAGAAGAGTAGCAAGAGGCTGGTGTGTTGTAGCAAGAGCAAAAATGAGCAAAAATGTGTCACTGAAGCTACAGAAAGGAAGCTGGGAATAACGGAGTTCTTGGTGGCAACAAGGGAGCTTGTGAGTGAGAGTGGAAAGAAGCTCAATTTGAGGAAATAGCTGAAGATGGGCAGAAAATTTAGGGACAACCTCTAAGAATCAGGTAATTCTCCAGAATGCTTTGTCTAATAGGAAAATGAAATTGGTGTAGACTTAATGGCAAGGAGGCTACCGTTTTTGTGACGGAGATCTCCACTAAAAACTAAGCATCCTTGTTATGCAAATGATCAGTTAGTTGATCTGCACTGAGAATTCGTCAGATATCTGAAAACCTCCAACATAAATTATTTTCCCCCCCTTTAAATATACGATTTTGGATCTTTCCTTTGGGAACTTTATTGCAAGCTCCCACCTGTATTTCTTGACAGACTACCCAGAGCAAGCATAGTCCCTGCTCCTCTGATAAAATGTATCTAAATTCTTCTGGTTTGTGATTTATGTTCCTCTGTAAATAACCAGGCACAAACCTGAATCTCACCTTTCCCCTGTGCTTGCTTTGCTCTTTCTGCTTGTGGCAGGAGGATTGCTCTGTTGTCAACACAAAGGTGCTAAAATAACTCACATTTAACATTAAAATCAGCCCGTTGCTTCATCAGCAAATACTGGGCAATTACTTGGCAGGTTGGGTTTTGGGTTTTTTTTTGCCATTTCAGCAAATGACATCAAGATAACTGGATGTGTGTTCAGACACTGGAGCTGATTTTGCCATAGCAATGTACTACTGTGTGTTTCATTACGACAGTCCCTCTCTGCGTGGCAGGTGAGTGACTGGTTATCTCGGCCTGGGTTTCATAGCTGAGTTGGGAAATGTTGTGTTCCCATTAGCAAAAGCGGTCCAACCACCCAGCCGAAGTCTCTGCTTTCCCGTAGGCTGAATTCCCAGTTATCCTGGGAGTTTGAAGGAGTCTGGGGCTGGTTTAACCAGAGCGGTGCCACTGTCAGCTGGCACTATGCTTTGCAAGCGGAGTTTATGCTGCCTTTCCTGAGGTTTTCTGTTCGGAGATCTCAAATACTAGCTTCAACGCGAGTAATTGAGTCTCAGAAAAATGGAGGAAAGCGCAGCCCTTTGTACTTGCTGCGGCTGATGCCAGTGAGCGGGGCTTCTCCCCTTAGACTGGAGTAACAAGTCAGGACAGTGGTACAAGTATATAGATCACGGGGACGGACTGTATTTGAATTTTCAAGGGACATTAGAATACAAACCGCGGTTTGTTGTCATGGTCTTATTTCAGTGCATAAATACTAACGGTGCTAGTTTGTAGATGGTTCTGCTTTATTTAACATATTGCTACAGTGACCCTTTCCGGCAGCGTTACCCCTCCAGAGGCGTTTTTCTTCTAAAC